>NC_056726.1:167060867-167218367 GCF_019279795.1 Protopterus annectens | reverse complement strand
ATGGCATGACATCTAGGAATAGCATGACAGATCACACAAAATTGATGCAGAGGGTGCAGATATATAACATACAATACAAATAACAAGAGGCAAATCACAACAGTAGTTCACAAAAGGACAGTCCAAAGTAGAGTCAAGAAAAAAAACAATAACCAATAGTTCAGCGGCCTGTCATGTTACTGTCACATGACAGCAGTCCCTGATTAACAAATGGGTGGTCAAGTCCACAATATGGCTGGGATGATAACACAAATTCTATGGTTCCATTATGATACAAGGCCTAGGGGAATCCCAATGGGATGAGTCCAATCATATATTGGCCAGCCATATATAACCAGGGGACAGAGGCAGGAAAGCCACCTTGGGACACATACACCCTACATAACACACAGGGAAAGGCTGGCATTTAATATATTACAGAGGCAGGGAACAACAGCATAATAACACATCAGGAACAGAACTGGATGTAGCCATGCGCGAAGGCACTCAGGAACACACTTGGCAACAAACCTACATAGATGAAGAACAACAGCACAAAGGGTTTGGATCTACAATTAACACTGGTATTCACACAACAGAGCCAGAGAATGTGAATATCTGCCGACAACTGAGGAACAAACAGCTGGGTAAGCAAATGCAAACAGACTGCACACAACCTGCACACAACAATATACACAAAGCAAACACTCGTCCCAACTGTATCTACAACTATACTACCACAACTTAACCTGTGTCTGCACACCAACTTAGCTGTAATCTGTTGTGCTGTTGGCCTGCAACACTGCTGCTCCAGCAATACTGGCTGCCCATGTCCTCTACACTGCTGCCTCTGTAGGAGCTGGAACACATGAATAAAATTTTATAGAACTGGGTTGCCAAACCGATGGTTAACAGAATCACTACAGCAACGCGCTGGCGCAGTCAGCATCTGTACACACAGAGGCACAGATTGCATCAAGTTAGCATGACAGCACCCACTGCAAAAGCCATGCTATCAATCAATTCCAATCAACTCAACCCATTCATGAACTCTCAAAACCACCGAGAAGGGAGAGAAGAGAGGGGACAAAGAGAGGAAAGAGAGCGTATACCACAGAAAACAAACAGATACCACAACAATGCTACAGGCCACAACTGGGAAGGTTTCACAATACTCACACACTAACACTGTGGGAAACAGCTGTGTATATACTAAAACATGTGTGTGGTAAGTATGTGTAGGTAGGTATGTGGTATAGGTATGTGGGAAATCTGATGTGATGTAGATGACTGTGTAATGATGTCCTGTGATGTCCCTCTTCTCACTGCTCTGATCTGTACTGTCTGCCCCTGTAAGCACACGCCAAGCTGTCAGATGCAGCATGAATGCAAAGATAAAATGAATCAATCAGCATATATGTGTATTTATTGTATTTTTTATTTATGGGAGAAGTGTGGAGAAGTCTAGCCGATGCCATAGAGACATGGTGTCAGTGTGCACCACTTGCAGAACAGTCAATGAATGAATATATGTGTAGCATGCACAAATGCCATAGGTGTGTAATAGGCATACCAGCAATCTCACACCATAGTTATCACCCTAGTGTTAGGCTGTGTTCACATGTGGCACCTGTCTGTGTTGCAGCAAGGCAGAACAGTGCAGGTGCAGCTGTGAATGAAAGATGGTTACAGAATGCGGACCAGATGTCTGTTTGCACTCCACATATCTGTGTGATACGGACTGTGATGTGTATGTGTACAGATACAGGCACTCATACAGACATAGGTATATCAACAATGTGCAACATATATCTACACATATATGTACCTAGATGTATATTTATACACACATATATATAGTGGCACTGACAATGGCATGCAAGTGAAATAGTCTGTAACAGGCCAGAAAAGATAAGTGTCCCCATGGGGAGCATGGCTACAAACACATAGCACAAAGCGTGGAACATACACATAGCATAAAGCTTGGTACAATACAACATATGTCCCAATGGTAGGTAAGGAGCTGACATAACAATTGCTGTCTGTGAATGTGTTGTTGTAGCTGATATGGTGGGGAGAGACATATGTGTGTATTAAGAACTATGGTAACCCTGCTGTATGGGTGGCTCAGACCTGTTTCCATCTTTATGTCTTCCAGGAATCATGTCGCATAGTTGCCTTCCTGCATACAGAACAGCAGAAATGGCTATCATCATTGACCACCTGGTACAGCACTACATACTTCTTTTTGGCTGGACAGCCCATGACCAGCAGGAGAGGACCACCCTGTGGAACGAGCTAGTCAATGATGTCGGACTGCATATCCTCAGCTATGAGCAGGTCCGGCATCATTGTACTGACCTGCTTCACCATGTATGTCAGCATGCAGCTGCTGTAAGGGGGGACCACCTCACAATGGGGGGGCAACCCACCCATCCACCCCTCACCTGTGTGGAGGAGCTTCTTAGCAGCCTAGTGGCACCTGTCTGTCCGCAACATCAGCACATTGCAGGGCACATCTTGGAGGTGTATACCAATGACACACCAGCTGAGAAGTGTGCAGGTAAGGCCCCAGGGTACATCGGTATACCACTCATGTGTATGCTTCTGCAGCTGTACAGGTACATCATGCAAAACTGAGATGTCATATACATAGTCTGCTGCTGTGTAGTAGTAATAAACTGTTGTGCTTAAGCTGTAATATTGTGTACTTCTATTGTTTGATGTAACATAATGCTGCACTCACCTGTTATGAATGCCACAGCTGTTGCCACTGACATCAGCTTTCTCGTACTCCTATGTAGGTCCCTCCAGGATACCACCATGGCAGCATCCCATAGCCGGTGAGTATGGTTTGTGTTCTTGCATGATGATAAACTGGGCATGTAATAGCTATGGGCTATCCCCCATGCACACGTCTAACATACCTACCCATACTGCATGCTCTACACATTCACATTTTGTTTCTGAGAAATGCATTGCATGACAGTAGAGACCATGCTGGAGTATCGGAAGGGTACAACAGACACATGCAAGATAACAAACATCCTGTCAATGTGCAATGTGTCCACATTGATGTGACATGTGGCAGGACACACGGCCTACAGTAGGGACATGTGTGACTCAACACCACCATGGCTGCAGCTGCACGCAATCAGGTTAAGTAAACATTGCAGACGTAACCCTGACCCCACAGCACTCGTGACAGCAGTGTGTGCACTTCAAGGTATGTGCACATGAGTAGACTTTGCAACCATGCAGAGGTCTGAGACATGTGTAGGGTACCCCTCACAGCCATGGTAAGGTCCGCTGGTTGTCAGTGTAATAGTCATGTACTGGTCATACATGCACTGCATATGTTGTGATCTGTAACGCAGACATCAGGCATCCACAACTGATAGCTGTTCACATATCATCCCAGGCATGTGTTGCTACAACACACAGAGGCTGTGAGCATTGGAGCTGACATAACTGACACAGTACTACAGATGCACTAATGGTTTCTACACCTGCGAGGTATGGTGCACAGTACAAGGCAGGGTGTGGAACAGGCCACAGTAACACTTTGTACATGGGTGCAGTGTTAACACGGGGAGGGGCCATCACCTACCAGCAAAGCCCATGCCTTACACACATGTATACTGCCACTAGCATGATGTCACTATAGTTGCACTGCATGCTGTTGAGCTCCATATGTAATGCATGTTGACAGAAGGCTAATGGGAGGACTGTGTGTACAAATGTTGTGCAACTCCACATGTAGGAGTGTGGGGTGTGTGTTTGTGAGACTCGGTTGTGTTTGTAAGTGCAATCTAGTGGAATGTGGACAATGCATGTCAAGTGTGTGTGTGTGTGTGTGTGTGTGTGTGTGTGTGTGTGTCCGTGTCCATGTATGCACAGGTGATAGTGGGATTAACCACATGGCAGTAATTCCCCTTGGGATTGTGCTGTACATGGAGAGAGACATGGGACACCAGGACAACCTGTCAGGTATGTGAACACAGGACAGCTGATAGCATAACAAGGTCTGTAGCATGGAGCATGCATTGGGAGGTGCAGTACATACCAGGTATACACATCATATTGCCAGAAGCAGATAGGTAAATGGCTGCCACATATGCAGCACTACAAATGCAATGGGAAATTACCACAGCACATCAGTGAGTGTATCCTTGTAGTACTGTCAACTGCATGATGGGTCACTTGTGCAGCAGATGTGACATGGACTGAGCAAGACTGTTGTATGAGGCTCTGGTGTGTGACATATGTAGTGAATGTAGCAGTCCCAACCATATAGGAGCCTTATACACCATTACTGCCCATACACCAGGTAATACAGGATGACAGCTGTGAGGCCATGTACAACCTTCTCCACCCAGGTCAGGGAGGTGATTGAGTAACAAGGTCAAGTGTGGTAACCACAGATGTAGGTATGGAGAGGGATAATATGTTAATGGTAGTGAGTATTATATATTAGCAAGTGCCATGCAAGAAGGGGAAACATATGTAACTGACTGTGGGACTGTCTGCAAACTCAGGGAAGGTGAGGTAGTAAGGTGGCTGTTAGTGTGAGTGTGTGTGAGTATGTGTACTGTTATGCACTGCTGTACAGGTCTTAACATGTGTATTTGTTTCCCCCACAGGTGGCGAGGTGAGTCAGGGTCCCTTCTGCACACGTTCTGAGGTAGGCATCCCTACAGACACCAATGACGAAGGTACTGTTGAGGCACAAGTGGGGTTGTCATAGACCAACACTGCGCCAACATGTGTCATTACCCTGCTAGCCATCCCAAGCCTGCACACAGTTACAGTACCCCTACAAACCACATCACATGTGGCCATAGCAGAGGGACAATTGGTGCTTGGTGGCAATGGCCAGGAAAGTGTGGTGTCCATGCCAATTGTGTCTGGTCACAGTCAGCATAGCTGGATGTCTGGAAGGCCACCACATCAGCAGATGTACCATTGTGCTTGTGGGAGGACCACAGGTCATCCTACCCCTGGCAGAGGCACCACAACTGGTACCACCAGGAGCATGTTTCAGGCCATAATGGAGGCACAGGCATGTATGGAAATGCACTCCAGACAGGTCCTGAGGCTGCAGAGGTCTGCTTTCACAGCTGTAAGTGGCAACCTCCATGAACTCACTGTTGCCTTCCGTGAATATACCGAGGTCATGGATAGACGGTGGGGTGAGATGGTTGGCCTCCTCAACTGTGGTATGTCTGTGCTGGAGCATGTAGTGGGAGTGGTGCGATGGCTGCATGGACATAGGCCAGAGAACGAGCAGCTGGTGGTCAACGTGGACATGCCAGAATGCACAGCAGCTCCCGTAGTGGCAGTACCAGCCCCGGCACACCATAGGGGCTACTGTCCACACCACACCACAGCAGGCCATGTGCATGTGCACTGGCCAGGCTCAGGCGGGACATGGTTCCAGCGGACATATATTATCATCAGGGGAGAGTAGCACCTCAAGGTCTGTACCTGCATGTGCCCATGGAACCCCTGGCAGGCATAGTCAGTGTGTCCATGGCTGGAGGCACTGAACTGCACACCCTGCCAGGTATAGTCTGCAGCTGTCCAACATTACCTGTATAGGGCAGCCACATGGCAGAACTATGTGTATGCATACCCACACACTATGCAACAACACCTAGGGTGACCCCATACTGACACACACCACATCACCATGCCCCAATCAAGGAACCACACCCCTCACCCACACACATGGTGACACATGTTTGGACCACCCTCGGCCTCTGGCACACCTGCAACACAACCTGTGCATATGATGATATTTGTGCCACATCCTTGTCGTCCATAACATCGATGCAGGGACAGGCTAACATGGTTCTGATGCACATGGTGACTGTAATGGGGTGCTGCAATGTATCGCAGTGTAGAATGTAGTCAGGGGTAATGTGTACTCATACATGTCAGGTAGTGTAGCCATGCAGCTAAGATGACATTCACACATCCTGTGCATATGATGGTACCTGTGACACATCTCTGCCATCCATAACATCAATGCAGGGACAGGCTAACATGGTTCTGATGCACACCGTGACTGTGATTGACTGATGCAATGTACTGCAGTGTAGAATGTAGTCGGGGGTAATGTGTGCTGCATACATGTCAGGTAGTGTAGCCATGCAGCTAAGATGACATTCACACACCCTGTGCATATGATGGTACCTGTGCCACATCCCTGCCATCCATAACATCAATGCAGGGACAGGGTAACATGGTTCTGATGCACACCATGACTGTGACTGAGTTCTGCAATGTACTGCAGTGTAGAATGTAGTCAGGGGTAATGTGTACTGCATACATGTCAGGTAGTGTAGCCATGCAGCTATGATGCATCTCAGCTGTTGGTAGCACCAATAGATATCCCCATATTGGTATCTATTTGTGCTGTAGGCATACATGTGTCAGTAGGAGGATGGTCCGCAGTCATATTCCACAGGGGTATATCAGTGGGGTGATACCATAGCTGTGACATATGTGGTGTACAGTTGCACACATGCCACAGGTATGTATAAAAGTTATTAGCCGTGCAAACATGACTGGTGGCCTGCTGGTACAGGTATAAACTGCACCCTTATGTCAACCCATCCACATACACACACATATCCTTACTTGGCAACAATGTGTCTAGACCCCAACCCGGGTATGTAGTGCTACTGAACTGTGTGGCTATCATTGCACACACGACACCATCTGTAGGATGATGTGTGTACCAGGGCATATGCTACATGCAGACCATCCACAGACATGTACAATATGGTAATGGGGAATGTAATGTTTGTATATGTTGAATACATAGTGTGTCATAACATCATATACACGTTGACTGACACATAACAGGTAGACACACATCTGAGAGACCTGGTTGTATAGTTGCTGTCTAACTAGTCCATGTGTCCAATGTGTTACAGGTAGGCTGCACACAGCACATGTGTAACTGGGCTGTATCCTGTTATCTGTTACCTGTATGGGTGATGGTGACATTGGCCACCTGAGAGTGGTACGTGGGCCATATACCAGGTGTACCATGGTGTAAAGACAGTGTACACAGCACCCACAACCCCCACTGGATATTGTACACACTAGAGCCCATCCTGATACTCTGACATACCCACTAACACACATTGGCCATGACGCAAAACAACCCATTGCATATCACAACAGTGGTACCACAGGGATATGCATGTGATGCACATGCCACAGGCATAGTACTGTGTTGCATTGCATTGCCACACCTATGGGTGACAATAACCATATCTGTACTACTGTGTGGCAATGTGTATTGTAATAGGTGTATGTGGACTCTGACCTGTGTACCCTACAGATATGCACACATGCTCATATACACACATGTGCAGACCTCAGTGGGATTTCCATGCATACCGACCCATTGGTGCAACACTGTTGTGCTGGTACTGCAAGGCACATGTAGCTGTTAGGGAGTGGAGTGTAACAGGCTACATGTTACGTTAATGGGGTTGAGAGGCCCCACACACTATATGAGTTGTACAAATAGGCACCCCCCCAGCCAACACATCCACCCTGCAATACACTGCCAAGTGTTGGAGATCCCATAACCAGGGCCAGTGGCAACATGGGCACATGATGTCACCTGTACTGTATCCCACCTGTATGATGTCAGGCTGTTATTGGTAACATATCATGCAGTACAGTCTGGCTCCCATGGGGAATGTATTATGTGGAAGTCATCAACATTACCAGGCTTCAGATACACAGACACGGATATGCAGATACAGGTATACATATTCATAATTATATATATATATATATATATATATATATATATAGATATATATATATATATATATATATATATATATATATATATATATATATATATATACATATATACATGTAACTACACATACACACGCAGTTGTATGTAAAGTACAATACATAAGTGATAGGTGCACACAATATGGGACAGCCACTATGCCTACAGTTGACACCTGAACAACTGGACACTGTATGTGCCACCCATACAAATGACAATCATTGCCTGTAAAATACACCCACAGAGAGGTCATAGGTGAAACAATACCCACAGATCTGCACACATGGTAACCTGTCATTGTGTACTATTACAGTTCTACATGCCCTGCCATATAGCTGTTCAGACACTGACAACTATATCAACAGAATGATGTTACAGTGGACCTGTTACACTCATTCAGTAGGCTGGAAAGGTTCACAGCTGTTGCTGTCCAGGCCAAGCCATTCACACTGTACAACAGGAAAGACACACTGGGCCACAGGATACATAACAGTATGTACTCCAGGTGTGTAGTTCAACAGCCTCTATCTACACACTGTACAAATGCAGTAGGAGGTATAGACATCATATGTCCACATGGGTTGTAACTGCTACATAACATGGCATAAATGACACCATCACAAGCACACCAACACACAGGACAGTTTGTATGGCAGGGGGCAGTAGTCCTGCAGTACCCAGATCAATGTCAGTAATGTGCATATAGGTGAAGTATATGGTACAGTACATCCAGATACCTTAAGGCAGCTCAGCCCTGATACCCCCACATTTTGTAGCAGCCTAGGTCTTTTATGGTGCTTCCCCCTAGACTCAGTATTACAGGGCCATATACCACTGTTACATACACTGGGCTCTGCAATGCATGAGGGCACACATGTATTGTGTAGGTGGTGCCCACACATATATGGCCCCAGCCCCACCATATGTGTGGGGGTTACAACGGCAGTGGGCTGATGGCAGACATGGCAGTGTGTTATACTTCCAGCCCACTATGGATCAACCACCGACAACATGACATATGTACACAGCTTGGTATGTAGGTGATGGATAGAGGCTGTAATACAGGCACATATGTGGACAACTATTGCCACACACTATGCAAGGTGCAGGTATTACAAGATAGTCTGCAACATACCCTTAGTCAGGGAATTGCTGGTATGGATGGCCATGGATGTAGCTATGTACCGGTAACATGAAACACACATACTGCCATTGTATTATCTGACACACGATCTGTGTGGTGGACAGACAAAGACATGATAGGCACAGCTCAAGCCGGCATGATGGTAGGCCCATAGTTGTGTGCATTCCATGGCAAACTAGTATGTACACCCACACCCTGTAACACCAGTACTGTACAAAGCATAACACAACTCCACTTGCAGTCTGTCTGTACTTCCTGATCCTCCTACAACTATGTGGCTGCCCTGTGTGTGCCGTTTCTCCTGTAGGGGTATTGCTACATGCTGTTGGTAGCACTGCTGCACACACACACAGGACGGATGCCTGTCACACAGGAGATGTAATGGGACCACGCACACATGATGTGGGAATCAATAATGAGTGGTTGCCATGACAGTGTTAAATGGGTGTAGAACACATGTGTAATCATATATCTGGCTATCTGGATATCTATATGTACATATATTCCCACCATAGTTCCTGGACATGAAGCGTAGGCCAACCCCAGCCCGTATGTTCCCAATGTCATAGTTGCAGGGGATGTCAGATATCTCTAGCAGGTATACTAGTAGGCTATTGCTACTGTCATTGGGATTGTCTTCACAGACATGGTGTGTGTGGCAGGTCACATCTGCTCATAACATGTGTGCCATTGGTTACTGAACGACATCCAAAGCACAACAGTGTACAGTACCACTGCTAGCAAGTAATGCTGCTGTGGACTGCAGCTGATTTATTGGCCAATATATGTGGGGGTCTGACACAGTCTGTACAGTCCAGCGGTATACACATAGGCCCTTAGTGCTACACATGTGTATCATGCCTGACAATATGGATGTGGATGGCCATGTAGATGGGTATAACACATACTGACTGGTATATAATGTCCACCATAGGCATGCATTCAAACACCCCTTCCTGGCCTGTAACGGTATGACCGCTGGTACAGGGGTGTCATGGCCACATACTACACAATAGGTATTGACATACATCTGCACTGCATCCCACTGCCCTGTCTGACATACATGACTGTTAGGGGAGGTCTGGCAGCAGGATATCTGACTAGTATCTGCACATGACATCCCACTGGGTAGGTACACTCAGCTGCTAGGCATGTCACAATGCACTGTGTAGGCTGCAGGCAGACTAGCTCAACACTGGCCTACACCTCTCAAGGGGGAATGCACATGTACCTGCATATAATGCAGTCTCCACAGACATGTCACAGCACAAGGTAGGATACACCTGTGTGACAGTGCTTATCCATAACCAATGTGAACACAGCCACAGCCACATATGGTTAGCTAGCATGGTATTACAGTATATGGACTATGTGTTTGACAACATCCTCATATGTGGCACTCACAGACTGGCCTACATTTACTGGCCTGCTACACAGTTTGGTCTGGTGGCTGTCTGTGGTATGGGACACATGTGTTTATGGCCCTACAAACATGTTTGCCACTACAGTACCATACAGTGGGGCAGCATGTAACATCTGATAGTAAAGGAACTAGAACAATGTCATCTACCACAGTCTGTACACAGGCTAAGGTACATATCAACACTACACACACTGTCGACATTCACCTTAGGTACACAGACCTCAGTACTGTACAAACATTCTCAGAATGTGCAGGTAATGTAATGTAACCCCTACTGTACATAACGTGTAGCAGTCAGATATATCAGTGGCTTGCTCTCAGATATGATGCCACAAAGTATGGTGTACAGTACATATGCACCACTTCATGCATGACATATGTACAAAGGTTGACAGAGGTGTGGCTGGGAGCACATACACAGGGCCAATATTGACATGTTGCTGTGATCACTACATACATGTACTGTTTTTACAGGGTTGTTGCAACATATGTCCTTTGAGGGATATGACGTCTGTGACTATCACAGCTTTCTCCATCTACTGACTGCAATCCTCACACTACCTTCAGCAGTCGACAGCTACATGCTCCTTGGGTGACACATGCAACCATAGTCACAACACTGCCCAGGCTGCAGATGTCCCTGCAGATGGAGATTCTCCATCAACATGGAACTGACATGGCAGGTATTGAGATATGTGCATCAGCCATATCCACACGAACATTGTGAAAGCAACATTACTCCAAATGCAGTATAGCAGCACTTACAGTCTGTAGTCAGGTCAGGCACATCCACCTCCCATTTGTTGCACTGTTTCCACAGTGTATGTTGTTAGAGGTACACCACAATCCATCTGGGATGCTGTTTGGCACACAACAGATATAGTTCCTGCTCACAGTGGGTGAAAAGGGCAAACAGCACCATGATGTTCCTGGGTATTGGGGTGTGTTTCCATACAATTAGTGATGGGAATGTTACCACAGCTGTTTCACAAGCAATCAGCTAGGGAGAGCTGTGATTCATGCAAAGGCCATCATCTGATCATTATTTACATTACACATGTTGCTGCCTAAGCAAAGCAGGTGTAGGTCTCCATGTCCACCTGAGAGGGGGTGGGGGACGCAGACAGAGGCTAATACATGTTGGGGAGGGGTGGGAGGGTAAAACTGAAGCATGGTTGTGTCACACACCTAGCAGAACAGGGTATCAAACCCCTGACAACTATGTAGTGCTAGCACAGTTCGCTGCAATTAGTGGATGTTCCATATGGATTACCTGTTGTGGAGCACTAAGAACATATATGTGATGGTGAGTGACATCTGCAACAGGGATACAGTAGCTATATGGTAGGTGACATACACTTGCCTGTCGGCATGAACAGGTGCCAGTGTCAACACAGCTACACTATCACAAGGATACACATACAATGACCCATGTGGCAGGGCCAGGTGTACAACTCATTGGTTGTGGGAATGCCACATCACATCACTGTGCAGGTATCCCATGCATCACTCAGGTCATACGGGGGCTATACGGGCAAAGGGTATGGGAAGGAGTCTGACATCAGACAGCATGCTGCAGTATGCCCATGGGGGTTGTAGGGAGCATGGATGTGAACATCTGCAGTATGCAACACATATACAAACACACAGGGTGCCACTACTGACATGCATGTGTGCATGTCTGCACAGGTGTGTGGTGTTCAACTGCACCAGGTGGCTGTCCACGGCTAGGCGATGGGTGTACCTTGGCATCAGGCCACATGACGATGGTCTGCATTGTGTTTCAGGGAAGTAGTGTCTGCATTTGCCCACACAAGCGGCTATTGTATCTCCCATTCGGTCACCTGGGTGACTACTGTGTGTGGACAATGCTGTGCATCACTTGCCATGTCTGTGTTCCTTTGTCCATGACATGGACGGCATCTGGGATGTGCTCACCTCCCACATGCATGTACAGTGACATGTGGAACTGTACCTGGGGTGTCCAGCCCATGTTGTGAACACAGATTATCATCAGATGTGCCAGTCCTGCCCACCTGTGGCAGGAGCTGGTAATGGCCATCAGCTTTAGCCTATACCTACATGGTGTGCATGTTATCAGCATTCCTTGGTGTCGGTGGCATCTGTCCATATGGGCATGTTGTCAGGCATGGTATGTCCATTGTGGGTCACATATGATGGCACCACAGGTGGTGCAGTTGTCCATTGGGGAACATGGGGGAGGTGCGCTGTCTGCACGTATGTGCATATTGGACAGATGGAATGGGTGTCATGCCCTTTGTGGCCAACCACTGTCACTCCATAGTTACTATCGGTGGCCAATATGCAGTGTACTACCCACATATTGGCTGTTACCTAGGCATGTGTGTGTATGACACATGGGGTGAGAGTGTGTTCTGGGATTGCTAACTGTGATTGCCTGGCCTTGATGTCACATGTCTGGGTATGGCTCTGCACTCTGGCCTCTCAGCCATATCACATGTGTTATCCCTGTACAGTGAACAGTATGATATACAGTATGGCCATCATATAAGAAATATGCAAAACCTGCTCCACGTTGGCCACAGGTGTCACACAGTTACAGCCACCTCTACACAGGATACAGGTTATAAACACACACGCTCACGTTTGGGAATAGAACCCCTACCTAACTAATGTATTACACTACAGCACTACGCAGTTATAGTATACGCTACAGATATTACTAGAGTAGACCTTGCCCAAAAGTGTATTTCACACTGACTGACATCAGCAGGATTGCCAAAGTAGGGTTCATAGGTTCATAGGTTCATAAGTTCATATGTTGGTACTAGGCTATCAGCCCTAGGGCCTATACAAGCCTAGCCATAACAATTCCCTGGCTATTTCTTCCCACATTATTTACTTTCCTGGACCCCTGTCTAGCAGGGCGACTGACGTGATCCCTGGGGTGAATTTCCTTTCTCCCATCCAATTGTCAAGGTTCCTCTTGAAGAGTTCCAAAGAGGCTCTCTGCTTGACATGTATGGGCAATCTATTCCAGAGTCTGGGGAGTCTCTGGGTCAGGAACCTATCCCTCCAGCATGTTTTGTTTATTGTGATGACAAGGTTTAGATCCCCGAGTGTAGCTCTGAGGGATTGGGATTTCTTTCAGTGTAGCATGTCCAACAGCTCTGGGTTTGACATGGCCTTGTATGTTAAGCAGAGATTGCCTCTGAGTAGACGATATGCAACAGAGTATAGCTGGAGTTTTTTAAGGCGGTCAGCGTAGGGCATCTGCTTTAGGCCTGTGATTCTTTTAGTGAGGTATTTCTGAGGCCTTTCCATTTGTTGCAGATGTCTTGAGAGGTACATACCAAATGGGGCGTTGTATTCTATAATGGGTCTAATGAGGGATGAGTACAGTGGGACAATGACCTCCTTTTTTCTGGATGAAAAGCCCTTCGTGATGAGGTGTGCCACATAAAAGTATTTCCTGACTGTTGTGGCGATGTGGTTATCGAAGGTGAGACCACTGTCCACCTGTGTCCCTAAGTCTCTTATCACACTTTCTGTGTTTAGTGTACTGCCACCTATATGGTAATTCATGGATACATGTTTTTTCCCAAAGGGGATAACAATACATTTATTGGCATTGAGCTTGAGCCCATGGCTCTGGCACCAAGCATCTGTTTCTGTAAGGCCCTTTGTAGAGTATCCACATCATTTGGGGATTCAATAATGGCTCCCAGTTTGCAGTCATCTGCAAACTTTGTTAGCCAGAGTCCCTTAGTGTTGACCTTTACTTCAGAGAAGTAGATGCCAAACAAGAGCGGCCCAGGACTGAACCCGAGGTACTCCACTTGTCACTTGTCTGGAGCTGGATTTGGAGTCGGCTACTTTTACAGTGTGGGTTCTATCAGTAAGCCATTTAGCAACCCATTGGGTGACATAGGGATTAATGCCCAACTTAGTAAGTTTATCTATGATTCCAGAGTGGGGGATGGTGTCAAAGGCCTTGGCAAGGTCTAGATAGGCTGTGTGGACCACCTTACCCTTGTCCATGGCTCTGGAGACTGATTCAAAGAAGTCAATCAGGTTCAGGAGACAAGATCGGCCCTTCACAAACCCAAACTGGGTGGTGTCCAGTGTTTGAAGGTTGCCAGTGTCTTTATTTATAAGTTCCATGATAATACGCTCCATGGCCTTGCAGATCAGGCTTGTCAGACTGATGGGACAGTAGTTTCCCGGATCCAAGGTGGATCCCCCTTGTGGATTGGGATAACTGTAGCTCTGCGCCACTCAGTGGGCACGAAACCTGAGGTGAGGCTATGATTAAACATGACACTTAGGTGAGGTGCCAGTTCATATTGTAGTTCATGTAGTACACAGCCCGGGATGTCATCTGGTCCCATGGATGCTGTATTCTTGGCTTTAGAGAGTGCGTTTTGTACCTGTGTGGCTGTTATTACTGAACTTTGAAAATCTTCGGGTATTGAGATGGGGCATTTAGGGGTGGGGGATAAAGTTGGCACTGAATCGATCTGCCAGGATATTGGCAATATCCTTTGGATCAGTATATTTAATGCCATTCTGTTTTAGCTCAGAGCAGATCTGAGCATTGCCATTTAGATTCTTGACATAGTTATAGAATGCTTTGTGGTTGTCTTTGGAATCTTTGGCAATTTTATTTTCGTAACTAGCTTTGGAGGATTTTATGAGGCATCTCAGTTTCTTACTGAGGCTAGTAAGGGAGTTTTGCATCCTGGGATTTTCCTCTTTTCTGCAAAAGTTTCTTCCTTTGTTGTAAAGTTTGTTTATGGCAGGGGACCACCAGATTGGCTTCCTTTTTTGGATGAGAGCATTTTGGTTCTATTTGGGATGGCACGATTCATGCATGAGTGGATGTGCTGACAGTGCCTTAGTGTAGGATTCAGCAGTTGAACTTTCAGTTCCCGTCTGCATGGGTGTTATGAAGTTTGTCACTTCTGACTTGAGTAGCATGAAGTTGGCTTTGGAGAAGTTTTTTATGGTGGTTTCTTTACTGGGGGTGGGGTGGGATGTGGATGTTAAGGGTGATTAGCTTATGGTCAGACCTGACTAACGAGGGGTGACCATAGGTATGGAGCATTGATTTCCCATGTTGGTAATGACCAGGTCTAGGATATTGGAGCCCCTGGTGGGACTATGGATTAGTTGATCCAGGGCATTGGAATTTATGAATTCCAAGAACCATTGCAAAGGTGTTGGGACAGGAGTAGTTTTCCCAGTTAATGGCAGGGTAGTTAAAATCACCCAGTATTAGGGTGTTTGGTTCTATCTTAATATTTTCCAGTATATTTAGAAAGGTGTAGTGAGAATCTTGGGGTATGGTGGGGATCTGTAGCAAGCTACAATTTGGATTGCAGTCTTACCTAGTGTTAGTTGCACTTGGAAAATTTCAGACACATTGTGTTGGCCAACTAGCCTGGTGGTGTGAATATCCTTGGTGAATATTGACACTCCTCCACCTTTAGTGTTTGGTCCTGGTTTGGTGGCGAAAAGTGTGGTAAGAGTTGTAGCCTGGTATTGCAGGGTGCTCTCTGGAGCCTTGAACCAGGTCTCAGTTACTGCACAGATATCGATGTTCTCCATTTTTAGGAGTGCCTCGAGAGAGTGCATTTTGAGGTTTAGACTTCTAGCATTGAGTAGCATTACCTTCAGATTTTGCATGCTTGTACCTGTTACGGTGGTGGTTTTGTCCTTTGAAGTTTGCCTAAAAAAGGCACTATAGGGGTGGCAAGAGCCTTAGCCAGTAACCTGAATCCCAGGGGCGACAGGTGCAGACCATCTCTGCCAAAGCATCGTGGTCTGTCAATCATGTAATCCCAGGCAGACAGATATTGGGTCCCCTTTGAATGACACCATAAGCTTAGCCAATTGTTGAAGTCAATCATTTTATCCTTATATTGTGGTATCATTCTGGGCGAAGGCAGGATGCTACTCAGGGCTAGGGTCATACCTGTCTGGGCCACATGATCCGAGAGCTCTTCCATGTCTCTTTTCATGTAGTCCAGGGAGGTACGTCTCAAGTCATTCACTCCAACATGGACAGTGACAGAGTCATATTTGTACTTGTTGTGGAGTGACTTGAGTGCATGCGTTATGTGGCAGATCCTGGCACCCGACAGGCAGCTGACTGTAATTTTCTCCTTATTCATCCTAGGGCTTTGAAATGACTGCCAGAGACTAGCCTAAAATGCATTGCTCCCTATACAGACAGTGACAGACACAATACATCCGAAACTGCCATGTGTGGGGATGGAACCCAGCCACGCTTCCAATTCACAATACAGCAGTATGCAGTTACAGGATGTGCTACGGTGATTACTGGTTTAAAACCTTCCAGATGTGTATTTCTAGGTGGGTGACATCAGCAGCCTTGCCAAAGTTGGGTATGTGAAATGTACGGGGTGTGAGTGACCTAAAAGCATTGCTCTCTACACAGTCAGACATGCACGCATACACACACAGCTGGCAGGTCGGGGGCTAGAACTCCCAACTAACCCCTTATTCACACTATGGCCATACAATGTTACGGGACATGCTATGGAGATTACTGGACTACGATTCTCCCAGAGGTGTATTTCAAGTTGCGTGACATCAGCAGCCTTGCCAAAGGTGGGTATTCAACTTGTAAGGGGTGTGAGTAGCCTAAAAGCATTGCTTTCTACACAGTCAGTGACAGACAGACACGCACACATACGCACACACAGACTCACACACACACAGTTGCTACGTCTGGGGTTTGACCTCTTACCTAACTACATTATCACACTACAGCAGTACACAGTTACAGCATGCACTATGGAGATTACTAGCCTACGGCTTTCCCAGGGGAGTATTTCTAAGTGGGTGACATCAGCAGCTTTGCCAAAGCTGGGTATGTGAAATGTATGGGGTGTGAGTAACCTCAAAGCATTGCTGTCTACACAGTCCATGGGAGACAGACACACACATGAACAGTGACATACACTCACACACACAGTTGCCATGTCTGGGGTTAGAACGCCTACCTAACTAGTCAATCACACTACAGCAGTATGCAGTCATGGGATGCAACACAAAGATTACTGGCCTACAACTCCCCAAATGTGTATTTCACATTGGATAACCTCAGCAGGCTTGTCAGGGTACAGCTATGGGGTGACCAGTGTGTGCATGGCCCATACACCATTCATGTAGGGGTAACACGCCACAGACAGCCAAACACAGGGTCATATGTCACAGCTGCATGTCTAGGGCAACTAGCTGACTATGCTCTTGCACAGCCATGTTGCGCAGCTGGCACGTGAACCACATAGTCTGTGGTGCTGACAGGTACTGGTCACTAGTAACTGTAGTGTGTGACATCTGCAACTGATGTGTTTGGGGCCCTTTGGCTGTGTGCTCGGTGGGACAGGCATGGATGGCTCCTTGTCACGGTCACCCTCTTCCACACATCTAAATATCCATCTACCTTTAGCGTATTATGGTGTGTTGCCCTTTCATATATGTCTGTATTCATATCCACTGTGTGTGCAAGGCAGGAGTGATGCATACTGACATGTGCCTGCAGTAACTATTGCAACCGGTGGATATTTCTGGTCCACTGGTGTTTACATACACTGCCTTTGTGTGTTTTAGTGTGTGAGCATTCCCAGTATGACCTTTCAGTATGTTGATGACTGTCATTGCCTTTATTTCTCTAAGTAAGGCCATCTGTTATGCATGTGTGGAGCATGTCCAGTGGTTTGTACTGTACAGCTGACCTTTGTGTTGTACACCGACAGGTAGCATGCTGTGTTTCAGGTTATCCACCGATCATTTGGCATTGACTGTTGCAACATGTCTGCATAGCGGGGGTACACCTGACTATTTCTATGTTTCCACACAGGGTTGGGGGGCACACCTGACTGTTACTGTAGTTCTATGTGGGGTGGCGGGGCACACCTGATAGTTGTACACATTTGCTATGACTATACTGGTATGTCCTGTAGTCCAATTCAGTCAGTAATCTTACCCATCATGCTGGCTACGCCGTACCGGTGTACTTCCGTTCTTATCTTTTGATTGCATACACATTCGTTTCTGACTTCCTGGCCATCACAACTGACATCCCACTACCTGGCCTACTGTAGTCTGTCCGTGTAGGCCTGGGTGGGGGTCACCCATACCCCTCATTCAGAAGCCATAGTACGGCATTTGTTTGTGTTTGTCTACACCTATCCTGCTGGCTGTGACTGTTATTGGGTATGTGACCCCCCCTTCCTGACTGGCATGTGTGAGTCCCTTATCTTGTGGGTGTCCCAGTATTGTGGGTGGTGCTGCAGGGCTGCCTATGTTGGATGCACATAGTGCACTGCCTACCCATGGTTAGGCACAGGTAGTGTAATGTTTGGCATCCCTTTTACTGTATGTGAGAGTCAGAGAGAGGTGCTATTCCCTGGGTCCCTCCCATGTCAGTGTATGTGCTATGCGTTGCCTCTTTGTCAGGGCCAAGGCATACTGAGCATGCCTCCGTCTGCCTACTGGGGCAGGCTCAGGTTGTTCCTCCTCCAAGTCACTCTGTGCCTGTGCAGGCCTTGGCATTGGTGGGGGCTATATGGCCCTGCCCCTTGCTGCTCCTGCTGCAGCTGTTTCCACAGGATCATATTGTGTAGCATGGCACATACAAGGATGATTTGGGTACATGTAGTTGGTGAGTACTGCAAGGCTTCACTGGATGTGTCCAGGCACCTGAACTATGACTTGAGCATCACAAACACATGCTCTATTATGATTCTTGTTTGTGCATGTGCCTCAATATGGAGTTCTTGTTTGGGTGTGTGTGCATTTCTGATGGGTGTCATCAGCCACAGCTACAGTGCATATCCAGCATTCCCCACTAGGTGACCATTTGGGATGTCCCCATTGGCAAATTTCTGGTACAGCTGTGTCAGATGCCAGATGTGGGAATCATGATAACTTCCAGGGCAGCCAGCACACACATTCAATATTATGCCCTGGGCATCGCACATGACCTGGCAGTTAATGGAGGGGAAGGCCTTGCATTTGATGTAGACTTTACCTTGCTCACTGGGTGGTACTTTGATACGTATGTGAGTACAGTCTATTGCACCCACTACCTCAGGGTATTCTGCTATTTGGTGGAAGAGATGCATACTGCTGGCCAACGCCTCATGGGTGAGGGGGAAATATACATGCTCACTGACATGTGCTGCCATGGCATCCAGGAACTGGTGGAGTACCCTGGATGCTGATGCCTGTGAGATACCCATCACATCCCCAGTTGGCCTTTGGAAGGTATCTGTAGCTAGTATTCTTAGGCCTACACATACCTTCATTTCCAATGGGATGGGTTCCCCTCTGTCATGTCTGTGTGTCAGGCGTGGCTGGCACAGCTCAACAATCTGCTATAGGAGGTCCCTGTCCTCCCTATAGTGCTCCACTATCTTCCTCTCATGTAGCCCTTGGTAGGTTACCCTGGGTCTGTACACTCTTCTCCGTCTCCTCACTGTGGATTGGACGGCAGCATTCCTATCCTCGCCACCCTCAGCCTCTTCCACAGGTTGTATGATAGCTATTGCAGCCCATAACATTTTGCTGTTGTGAGTGTTAAAAGTTCCCCGCTTGTTTACACCGGTGGTGTAGGGTGTGGGAAAAATCAGAGGTGTAGGTGTTTGCATAGTTTATAGCGGTGTTCTGGGCTGGACTGGGCTGGTCTGCTGCCTGTATAATTGTCTGGTTCTGATACGTTTCACCTGGCAGCAAACCTAGTACCCCTTGATTAACTTCCTACTGCTGCTTTCCTTCATTGCCCTTCTGATTCATCCCAGGGGCATGCCATGCAATCAGTTTACTGCAATGTACACACTGCTGCTATTTCCTGGGTTCACTTCCTTTATCTTCTTGTAGATCCTGTTGCACAGCACGCACACCCACTTACACTTTGTCATACATGCTGGCCAGATTTAGACACACCTCCTGGCTTTGCTGTGCTAAACTGGATGCAACCCCGAGCCACAGGGCTCCAATCTGCTGACAGTATGCCTTACACTCCCACACATGATGTCACCTACCTCCTAGTCTTGCACTCAGCTATTCATACTCGTACACTGTTGGGACCTGCCTCAAATGCTGGGGAAAACTGGGATTCACTATCCTTCCCTCATTTGCATAGACTTGCCTGCTAATGCATAGTTACGTGTCACACTGTGCCTCCCCCCTTAGCAACCACTATTCACTGGCCAGGTTGTCCTTTGCCTGCCATTGACTTGCGTGGTGGAATACTGATTTTAGTTAGACTGTTTTTTTAGGTGTATTTTCTTAATTCCCCACCGGTCCAGTTTCCAGGCCACTGCCCTATGCTTCAATGGACATGATCGGCAGACATATTATAAAAGTTGTATTTTGTATGGTTGGCATTGTTTGCAATGCCAATGGCCTTCTAGTTGGCCATTGGCATGCTTCTTCAATGCTATGCAGCCTTTATTTGGAGCTGTCATAGCTCTGTTTTGGAGTTTGCAGTACCGTACTCGGTTACTAACCAAGTACATTTCTGCATATTACGCTAGTCCTGCATGCCCTGATTCCTGCTTCATCAATGGCAAATTTACCTCATTTGCATGGTTTTTACCTGCAAACGGGGTGATTTGCACGGGGGCTGAGGATGTGCAGCACTAGTGCTGCAGCACTCACGCACGTCAGACGTGCATGTACGTGGATCGCTTGCTGCCATATTGGCAAAATTTCATCTAACACTAATCATGCACGCCGTGCAAGCTTTTGAGAATCTGGGGGTAAGTCTTTAATACAATGGTTAGAATATGTGAACTTTTAGAAAGAGAAAATCATGTTATTTAAATAGGGAATGGTGTAATACCATTTATGCAAAAATCTTTTAATAACCAGATAAAACTATTAGGTGCTATTTGTTTATGACTTGTTGTGTTATATTATTTACCAATAATATTTCTTAATGTATTTGTTTCCATTTTGGAACATAAAATTAATTTATCCTCAAGACTATAACTTTACAATTGTTGAAGTAGAATACAATTGAATATCAGGGAATCTTATTCCACCATTATCCCAACCTTTCTGTGCCAATCAAAGGAAACTCTTGGTCTATTAGGATGCCAAAAAATTAAGTAGACTATTATGTGTCTTCTGCATCAATTTTTTTGGTGGAGATAGTATGAAAGAGTGTAAGACAAACAATATTTTAGGGAGAATTACCATCTTAATAAGCATCAACCATTCTTCCATGGTAAAGATGAATTTGTTCCAATATGTGACTAAATTTAAATTTTTTATCAACAACCTGATGAAAGTTTGTTTCATCAGTTCTTTACTATTAGACATAACAGTTATACCAAGGTACAATGGTGCAGTGGTAGTGTTGTCACCTTACAGCAAAAGGTTCTCTGGTTCAGTTCTCAGCTGGGGTGCTTTCTGTGCAGAGTGTGCATGCCCTCCCTGCATTTGTGTGTGTTTTCTTTGGGTGCTCCTGTTTCCTTCCACATTACAAAGACATGCACCTGGAGAGTTTCTCCCCAGTCCTCTGCTGAAAATTGGCTTTGTTCCAAGTTGGACTTTTCCCAATAAACAAATGTTAAATAAACAAATTTCATTTGATTGTTATTCCAACTGAAGTTAACATATTTTTGTATGAATTGTTTTATTTTTTATTAATTAACAATGTACTTGTTTTATTATAATTAAATTAAGTTTGACATTTCTTCAGACTGACTCATAGAACTAATTGTATGTTCTAATGAATTTTCTATGTTCCTGTTGTTAGTAAGCTATCATTAACAAAGTGTTGAATCTTTGGTTCAAAATCTTCTGTTATTTTGCTACTGTAAATGTTCTTATTGGGTCTAATACTAATAACAATGGGTTCTATAGGTATTGCAAAAAGTAAAGGTGACAATGGACAGCACTGTTTAGTGCCTTTTTGTAATTTAAGGGAATTATAAAGAAAATAACCTATTTTAACATAAGCACATCAATTATTGCATAACTTAGAAATTAATGCAATTAACTCAGGTGAGAAATTATACACTTTATATGTTTTAAACAAGTACAACTAATTAACTGAGTCAAAAGCCTTATCTAAATCAAGACTAATGGAAAAACAAAAAAGAGTGTTGTCTAGTCAAAAAACGTCCAAATGCCTTAACGCAATTTTATTAAAACACAAAATAAATAGCGTTTTCGCTACAACATACAAGTAGCTTCCTCAGAGGCTAAAACACAGAAAAGGCGCCAAACAGTTTATATACTGTAGGTAGCCTAATTAAAATCAGCTGACATTATTAAAACATCACTTCCTTAAAAGTTGCTAACAGTTTTTCTTTAAGTAATTTTCCAAATATACCCTAATGGTTAACACCAAAAAATACTTTGAAACCATTAGTAACAGAGATGCATCACATCCATGTCAACAAGAAAACCCTATAAAAATACTATAAAAATACATCTATTGCCGTGTAAGCCCCATTTTAAAGCGACATGCAAAAGACTAAAGGACAAGTGTAACTAAAATTATATAATCAAGTATACACAGGTCGAATATACTAACCAAAACCTGTCATAACTAATTTCATAGTGCGGGGCAAGTTCATCAACGTAAATAAGCCTTATGTTTTAGCACAGGGGCTATATTACAAGTTTCATTTAAATCTGGCATGTTAAAGGCATCCAGTTTGAGTTGCCAGTATAATTCTGAAATTTCTAACAACAAGGAGGTAGGTCCTCCCCTAATAGAGTTAAGGCATTTGGACGTTTTTTGACTAGACAACACTCTTTTTTGTTTTTCCAAAGTTTGTTTCTTGCTGGACTGTTGGTTTCTAATGGCTTCTGAGTCTCTGTCTAGTCCACCCAGTCCGAACTTGTTCGGGACTAACACTCCCGTTAACACAGACATTGCTTCTTTATTAGTCAGCCTTTCGCAAAGGCTGGATGTGTTCAACTCCAGGCTTGACATCATCGAAAGGGGGAGTGGTTCAGCCAATTTTGCACTTCCGTATGTCCGAGGGAGAACTTATACATAAACTAACGGTGCTGTTGCACCTTCAGCCGGCGAGGGGTCCGTTGGAGTCCACGCAGTTTCTGCTACAGCTGCCCATCAAGGGCATTTGTTGTCCGCTACGGATGGCTTTTTGTCATCAGCGCTGAATAGCAGTGTTAACGAGTCTAGAGGGGACAGTATACCGCCAGGGCAGCAGCAAAGGACACAACAGTTCCCAATGCATGTCCCTAAGGGGATCTCAGGAGCGGGCCCGAGTTCTTCTAATCGGCCAACAGAAGAAAAGGCACTTATTGGCGTTACATCAGCCGCTGAATGGATTAACAACACAGGTGACTTTTTTTCTTTTTTACAACCTGTTCATGATGGACTGCCGGTGCAGGATTCTGTGCGCTTTAAGGAGGACAATTTTGACATTTCTGGCATGTTAAAAACTCTTGATAATAAAACTTTAAAGACTCGTAAGCTACAATTGGAGGTAGCCTATTTCAAACAGTGTATTACTGAGAATTTGGTCCCTAAGGGTTTGAGGAATAATTTTACACCCTCAGGCCTTATTACGGACAATGTTTTTCTTTCTGACCTGAAGGGCCTGTTTCAGAAACAAGGTTTAGACCTTTTAGAGTTGATTGTGAAACATTATTCAGCACATATAGATACTTTGAGTGCAGAAATTGGTCACATTGATGAGAAAATCAGAATGTATGCTCACTTTGAAAGATTTAAATTTGACTATGAGCGTATTTTTGCAAGTATAGATGCTTACATGAGTAAATTGAAAACCAGAAGTCTAGAAACTGTTTAGGGACAGACATGTTTATTCTTCTAACATAGCCTATCCCAAACTAATTAATTCTGTTACTCATGAAGTCACCCAAGGGTCTGGGCATGAGAGCAATGAAAAAGAAGGTACTGAAGACTTTGAAGTGAGCGAATCCACAAACCCCACTAACAACTGGAATGTAGTTAGAAGTAATAGGAATAAGAACAAAACAGGGGGGTCGGAAGCCCAACCTTCAAATGCTGCCCACTTGAATAATGACCACCAGCATTTTTTAGGGAAAGCCCCGATCCAAGAGCAAGGGAGGAAAAAGAACAAGAAGTGGAAGAATTGAATCCCCAAATACTCACTTTAGATACTTCTAACTACCCTAAAATTGTTAAGAACAGGAAAGGGGACTTTACCATATATAATTTTTCTTCACTTGTCCTTGAAACAGAATTGGTTGAGTTACTTTCTTTAGGGTATAATTTTGTTCCATCTAAACATTTTGACATAGTTAAAGTACTTATCGACCTAAAATGCTATGTTAGGAAGCTTAATTTAAAGCTTCTATTTAATAACACTACTGGAGAAGAGAGGAATGGCTTGAAACTCCCGAGCATTTTTAACCCCCCTCTACATGTAGGTCTACGCATTTTTGAAAATGCATGTGAGTTAGACATCAGACACTTGGATAAAAGGAAGGCTCACGAAAATTACCTTCAACATAACAAAGACCAGTTGCAGGCCCTTAACCAATTTAAAGATTCCTCGCCAGAGTTATGAAACCAGACAAAGGAGGGCTTGTTGTTTTGAATGAATTGTATAATGAAAAAATGTTAACAATTCTGGATACACCTGCATACAATTCTTCTTCCCTTAATGAGATGAATACTTGTGTGCAAAGAACAAAGGGCTATTTTAGGGACTTGTTCATCCAAGGAAGGATAGACCATGATACTTATGATTACATTAACATCACACAACCAAGGATGCCCGTCATGTTTGGTATACCCAAGATTCATAAGAATCTTGGTGACCCACCTATGAGGGCTCTTGTTGATGGAAGGTCCTCTATCTCATACCCAACGGCTAGGTACATTGACTTTTTGTTAAACAAATACTTGCAATACATTCCAAGCATATGTAAGGACTCATGGAGCTTTTTAGGAAGTATTAATAATATTTCCTTTGACAGTGGGTACAATTTCTTAACAGTCGACGTCGACTTATATACTTCAATACCACACTTGGAGGCTATAGAATGGTTGGAACTGTTACTAATTGAATTAAATGCACCAAAAGAGGAGATCAATAACATAACTGAACTCTTAGATATAGTTCTATCCTCTAATTTCTTTGTTTTGGAAGAGACTTTTCATTCAGAAACAAGGAGTCGCTATGGCTCTCCATGTGGTGCCATAGTGGCGAACCTGTTTATGCGCATTGGGAGAGGAAATTTGTTCTGAATCACCCATTATGGAAGGATAGTATACGCCATTACACTAGATACCTTGACGATATCTTCATTTTGTTCAAGGGCAATGAAGATGAGGCATGTCTCTTGGTAGAATATTTCAATGGTACAACAGATTTCCTCAGGTTCACGTCTAAGTTTGATACCAGTGAAATGGACTACTTGGACGTGAAACTGAGGAAGGATCCTGTGAACCACAGATTCACCTCGTCCATCTTCCGAAAGGACACATACATTAACTCATTCCTGCACTACACAAGTGCCCACCCACGTAAGTTAAAGAAAGGAATTGTTAAAGGCCAACTTGTGAGGGCCGTCAGGATGTGTAGTGAATTAAAAGGTTTTGAGGAAGAATGTATCTTGCTGAACAGTTTCTTCCTGGATAGAGGTTATCCTACCTCTTTGATTGAGGAGATGATACTGGAAGTCTCCAATAAGAGACTTAATGGAATAATTTGCCCTTTAATATCTAGTGACCGTAATGAGATTTCCATTGAAGAAGGGGCTATAACTAGTTTGATAGAAACAGGTCTCAGCCCTGGCACTGCGACAGAGGAACCTAGGTGTGACTTCTCCTTGTCTTTCTCCACCATTTATAATTTGAATTCTAAAGAATTATCAGATATTATTGTGAAGAATTGGTATTTTATTACTAATAATTCTTTTCTTGTGGAGAAATTAGGTAATAGACCTAAAGTTACATTTAGGAGAGGTAGTAACATTAAAGAGCTGTTACAAACCAATGCACCAAATTACAACCTTCATAAAACCAAAGGGTGCTTCACCTGTGGATCCTGTAACTGGTGCCATGTTGTGAAATCTGGTAGTTCTTTTAGTATAGGGCAACAAAGATTTTGGATCAATCACAAAATAAATTGTGACACAAAATCAGTTGTTTATGTGGCTCTCTGTGTTTGCTGTCCGGCATTTTATGTCGGAAAGACTGACAGAAAATTCAGAGAGCGCATATATCAACATATATATGCCATCAGAAATAACAAAACTGAAAATGCTCTTGCCAAACATGTAGAAATTAATCAAGGACATAGTTTTGTTTTTATGGGCATTGACTGTAAACAAAAATCTATTAGGGGAGGACCTACCTCCTTGTTGTTAGAAATTTCAGAATTATACTGGCAACTCAAACTGGATGCCTTTAACATGCCAGGTTTAAATGAAACTTGTAATATAGCCCCTGTGCTAAAACATAAGGCTTATTTACGTTGATGAACTTGCCCCGCACTATGAAATTAGTTATGACAGGTTTTGGTTAGTATATTCGACCTGTGTATACTTGATTATATAATTTTAGTTACACTTGTCCTTTAGTCTTTTTGCATGTCGTTTTAAAATGGGGCTTGCTTACGGCAATAGATGTGTATTTTTTATAGTATTTTTTATAGGGTTTTCTTGTTGACGCATGGATGTGATGCATCTCTGTTACTAATGGTTTCAAAGTATTTTTTGGTGTTAACCATTAGGGTATATTTGGAAAATTACTTAAAGAAAAACTGTTAGCAACTTTTAAGGAAGTGATGTTTTAATAATGTCAGCTGATTTTAATTAGGCTACCTACAGTATATAAACTGTTTGGCGCCTTTTCTGTGTTTTAGCCTCTGAGGAAGCTACTTGTATGTTGTAGCGAAAACACTATTTATTTTGTGTTTTAATAAAATTGCGTTAAGGCATTTGGACGTTTTTTGACTAGACAACACTCTTTTTTGTTTTTCCAAAGTTTGTTTCTTGCTGGACTGTTTAAATCAAGACTAATGATAGAAAGTTATTTTTTATTTTTATTTGCATAGTCTATTAATGTATGTATTCTTATTATATTATCCTGTACTTGTCCATTTTAAATAAGCCCAGTTTGATCATTGTTAATTAGTTTAGATGTAAGTAGATTAATTCTGTTAACCAAAATAGTCATGAACATCTTATAGTCCACATTTAAAAGTGAAACAGGTCTGTATGATGAACACTTTGTAGGATACTTATCTTGTTTTAAAATAGGTGATATGAGGGAATATTCCCATAATTGGAGACTTCAGCAGTTGTTTTTATTTTTCTATAGACCTTACATTATATTTAATTGCATTATCCAGTAGTATTTATATAGTTTTGGTATAAGACCATCTAAGCTAGGCGCCTTTTTATTTTTTTAAATTTTTTATTTGATCTTTTATTTCTGTTAAAGTGAATGGTCTGTCATTTTTTTATTTATTCACTTGTTAGTTATTTATATTTTCCCTTAGAAAAGTTTCAGCTATATCATCATTATCTAGGTTATTTGTATTATTATTATTAGTTATATGTTCATCAAATATTTTAAAGCCCTCAAAATACCTTTAATATATGTTCTACTTTCTTTTTTATTATTTATATGTGCTATAATTTATTTGATATGATTTAGTTTATTAATTTTCTTTGATCTAAGAGCAAGTTTATGCAAGCTTAAAGGGTTTACTGAATATGCCTGATGTTTAAGTTTTTCCAGGTTTATTGAAACTTTATGATTTACAATTTCAACATATTTTGTATTTAAGTTTTTAAGTTCAGACTGACTGATAATGTCATTTGGCTTTAGATTTAACTTTAGTGTATCTATTTTGGCCTGTAGTGTATTCAATTCTTTTTCCCATTCTCTTGTTTTACTACCATACCAGCTTGTAATATTTTCATTTAAGTAAGCTTTAAGTGAATACCACAGGAGAATGACAGTTACTTCATCATTCATGTTTATTTCTAGGCAATTTTTGAACTCTTTAACATATGAATCCTTGAATCCTTTTATTTTAATAATGTACAATGGTAATGTCCTGTGATTTATTAGATTGCCAGTTTTTAAAATAATAATAAGGATTATAACATCATGGTTTGAAATAGGAATAAAACTATTGAAACTTCTCTGATATGTGATAACAGATTGTTTGATACAAAATTATCAATATTTGTTTGTGTTCCATAGCTATATGAATAATGGGTAAATTGAAATGAGTTTGTTTTCCTTAGCTTATATATATATATATATATATATATATATATATATATATATATATATATATCCTTTAAATTAATTAGATTTACAAAATGTATTAAGTGTTTGGCTGAAGATATGATTCTCAGCTTTCAATCTGCAGTGGGATCATTGTCTGATAAAATACAATTAAAATCACCAGCCATTATGACTTCACCTGTCATTTAATGGGCTATAGTATCTAAGTAATTTTTTGCATCTTTATCTCCAACTCCTGGAATTCAAAAATAGTAAACCAATGTATATAGTTTTCTGCTCCATTCAGTTATAACAATGCTTAATGTACCATTTTTATCAACATAGGTATCTTTTAGTCTAGGCACTACTGGTGAGTTCTTCCATAAAATGAGGGTGCCTCTTCTTTTAGCTTGAAAGCCAGAACCTGCTAAGACCAAATAATTCTTCAATGAAAGGTTATTTACTTCTTTATTAAGTAAATGTATTTCCTGTGGAAATACTGTTTGAGCTTTATGTAACTGCAAGTATTTGAACAGACTTTCCCTCTTTACTAGATTATTCAATCCATTAATGTTAATAGATATGCATTTAAAATCAGACATTTATATAAGAGAGAGAAAAAACACAAGTATAATGAAATCGCATTTATGTACAGAACTTATGATATACTTTATATATAACAATATGAAATTTTCAGCTATGGACAAAACCTTTGAAACAAAGAAACAATTATCTAATTATATAACCCTAAAACATTCAACCATGGAATAATATATTCCTAGTTTGTTGAAAAAGATGAACAAACTACCTCTCAAACTCTCCATTAGACTAAAAAAACTTAGCTCATGCTTCTGATTCATATTGTGTGTTGTATTTTTAGTATGCATCATCTTAGAAAAGCCCATCAGTGAGTTATTATGAATAAGAAAAGTTAAACAGGTGTCCAGAAACTTTATTATTAGTTGACCAAACTGAATAACTCTGCAGTCATCTTTCCCTGTACCTCACATAATGTCTGTGGTCTACTATAGAAAGGAAGTCAGCTGTTATTTTCATATTTAATTTTTTTTATTTACTATATGTAAAGTTGCTCATAAGATTGTAAGTTTATAAACTGATACCAAGCAAACTCTCTTTGTGGACTATTTTAAATCCTGCTAATTACCCGATATGAGAGCCAAACTCTGAACTTTGTGCTTACAGGGTGAACACCTTAACCACTATGCCAACCGCCTACCCTAGACATGCTTATATTCTTTAAGTATATATATATATATATATATATATATATATATATATATATATATCTTTACTTATTCTGATCTCTTTCTATTTCTGTTTGTATACTGTGTCTTGTACTATTACTATATTCCTAGGTTTTATATTTTAGCTATGATCCTAGTGTCAAGTGTCATATAATATAACATTTATATTTACCCTTATATACTTGATAGTACTATTGTAAGAATCAGTCCTATTTTTCCTTAAATGCTGTGTCTAACAGTATCTGAACAAACATCTAAAAAATCTTCACTTTTAAGATTCAAACTTTCCATAATAAATTGTTCTGAGATATTAAGTTTTGTTATCATTAAAAGAGACAATAATAGAGAAACACAATCCTAACATTTTTATCAGAAGTGTCATTTTATAGGCTGGTATATAAACTATCCTTTTGGTATACTGCAAGCATTGAGAGCTATTTAATAACTGGCAGTGGTTTAGAATGTAATTCACTGTCTTTTGCTTATTATCTAACTTGTATTCTTTGACATCCTAGCATATGAATCAAAATATTATGATTATTTACTTTTAGACAGGAAGAAATAGCCTGGATAGTTCTTAGAATTTTAGAACTCATGCAGCATCACAAAAGTGCTCATGATTCTAATTAAGCTGCTTCAAGCTGCTCCTCTTGACAAGGGCTTGCAAATAAACAGTTTATCAGCTACAATTCACACAAAAACATTCATGGGTGAATCCAAGCCATCTTTACTTTTTACATCAATCCCTCAAAGCCTTCCAAACCACTAAAAACCAACAAAAATTTAAAATATGTTAACCAATAATAGGGATTGTATTATGCTGTGACATGTCTGTAGAACCTGCTATATATGCAGGTACATGTGCATTCCTCCATAGGAAATGTAAGCCAGTGTTGAGCCAGTCTGCCTGTAGTCTGCACAGTGCTTTGTTACATGCCTAGCAGCTTAGTGTACATACCCAGTGAGATGCCATGTCCAGATACTTGCCAGAAGTACTGCTGCCAGGCCACCATAACAGTCATGTATGTCAGACAGAGCAGTGGGATGCTGTACAGATGTATGCCAATATCTTATGTGGCCATGGCACCTCTGTATCAGTGGTTATTATATGTCAGGACAGACAGGGGTTTGTGAATGCAAAACCTATGGGGCGAATGTATACCAGTAGTTATGTGTTATATGCATCTACATGGCTGTTAACATCCACATTATCAGGCTTGGTCCACATGTCTTGCACTAAGGAGTTTGTGTATACCTCTGGGCTGTCCAGAGTGTGTCAGACTGTCCACATATATTGGCCAATATCTTTGCTGTAGTTCACAGGAGCATTACTTGCTAGCAGTGGTAGTGTACTATGATGTCCTCAGGATGTCTGTCAGTAGCCAATAAGGCACATGTTAAAAGCAGATGTGACCTCCCACATACACACACCATGTCTGTAAAGACAATCCCTATTACAGTAGCAATAGTCCACAAATATACCTGCTATACATAAAATACAACCAGCCAGTGAATCCAACACAGGTTTATTGTAAAATCTCTGTCTCTGACGTCTCGGCCCAAAAAAAGCCTTCAAGGAGTAATGAGCATCATACAAAACTTGCCTGAAATACTATAACCAATTAACAATTAAACAATTAAATGAGCATTCTCCAATTTAATTCTTCATTTAACCCATATGGGTACAGAGTATTAAATTTCAAAATATACACTGATTCCTTAGTTAAAAGCTGTTTTTTAAGAAGACATTCATCAAAAAGTGACACATTTATTTTCTCTAAAATAGTTCCTTGTAACCGTTCACTATTGGCCAAGATGTCAGAGACATAGATTTTACAATAAACCTGTGCTGGATTCACTGGCTGGTTGTATTTTATATTTTACGTTTGTGGTGGTTGTTTTTTATTTCTATTCATGGCCAGTGATCCACAATACAACTTGCCGCGTTTTTTTCGTGAGACCATTGGAGATGGCTCACAGATGTCCTTGGACAGCTTTTTAAATAATGCTTTGGATCGTAATTTACAGTTCAATCATGGGGCTGGTAACATTCAAACTATGTATACTACATGGGACAAATGAGAAGGAGAAAGAAATAAATGTTGCCATAATCCATTCAACAATGTGGGAAGAAAGTTACCTTCGTCTTTATCTGAAGAAAGTTGTCTCTTTTTGAATAGTTGGAAAAATGTATCTGTAAAGAGACCTCTACTTTCTTTAATTTGTCCGGTTTGCAAAAATATCTGGATTTGGACATTACACCTAGAGGGTTGAGAGTATTTAAGGATCTGACTCTGCTCTTTGATCTACAAAATGCTTCTGATATACAATTTCATAAACGTTGGGTAGCAGTGGAACACAAGTGCACATTAAGGTGGGTGACTATCCTGTTACAGCGTGACAGGGTTAAGCAAAAAGAGTTACAAGATCAGATTAAAAAAGTGTGTAATACTTTGTCAGCAGGCACACATGCCCAAGTGCTTGATGCTTTTCTCAATGACTTTAATTGAAAACTAAAAGACTAGGGGCCAGATTCTCAAAAGCTTGCATGGAGTGTTGGACTAGTGTATGATGTCACACAGGCAAGATGTCTGCCGTGTGATCCAGGAACAGCCTGTAGGGGCATGCACAAGAGCTGCTAAAGCTAGTCTTGCATGGACAGCGTCATGGTATGCAAATTACCTCATTTGCTGGTGAAATCCATGCAAATGAGGTAAATTTGAGATCCAGCAAACACTAACCTGTCTGTCGAAGATTAGTGTTACCTGCAGAAATGTACTCAGTTGATAATGGAGTACATTTCTGCAAATAGCTAAACGGAGCTATGACAGCTCCAAATAAAGGAAGCATACAGTTGAGGAAGCATGCCAATGGCCAAATATAAAGCCATTGGCAGTGCAAAATGTTTAAAAACATAAAAATGTAACTTTTTTTCCCTGATCTCCAATGTTTAAGCATAACATAGCACCGCGCAAATGTGCGGCGCTTAAAAAAAAACAAGAAAATTATTTAAAAAAAATCCAAAAATAGGCATTTTCACTAAAAAGCTTATTCTGCAATGCAGGTGAATGGCAGGCTGAAGACAACATGGCTACTGACTAGTGCTTGCTAAGGGGGGGCAGCTCAGTGTGAGAGACGTAACCATGCATTACTAGGCAATCCTATGCAAATGAGGATAAGGATAATGAATCCCAATTTTCCCCAGCATGTGAGGCATGTCCCAAGAGTGTAAGATTTGGAGTAGGTGAGTGTAAGACTAGAATATAGGTGACATCCTGAGGGTGTGTGTCAGACAGGCTGTAAGCTAATTGGCGCACAATGGCTCATGTTTGTCCTGAGTTGCTCAGGATTGCAAAGAGATGTGTCTACAGTTGTCCCATTTGAAAACCTCAAACCCAAGGTGCACACTGTTATAAGATAGGAAACTCCTTGCAAACATGCACACAGCGTGGGTGTGCGCTTCCCCTAGGTGGAAACAGAAAGGCAAAATGAAGGAAAAGAAGTAGTAGGAAGTTAACCAAGGAGAACTAGCAGAGCTGCCAGGTGAAATATATCAGAATCAGCCAATTACACAGGCAGCAGACTAGCCCAGCTCAGCCCAGCCCAGCACTTTAAACTCTGCAAACACCATTCCCCCTGTTTTTCCTCAAGAACTCTGCAACACTGCAGTGTACAAAGAGGAAAAGCTTAAAAAGCTTAAGTCAGACAAAATGTTAGGGGCTGCTCTTGCTATCATAAACCAACATGTGCAAGGTGCTGAGGGTGGTGATGTTGTGAATGCTGCTGAGCAACCCACAGTGAGGAGATGGAGAAGAATGCACAGACCCAGGTTAACCTACCAGGGGCTACATGAGCTGGAGATAGTGGAGCACTATAGGGTGGACAGGGACCTCCTATAGCAAATTGTTGAGCTGTGCCGGCCACATCTCACACACAGAACCAACAGAGGGGAACCCATCCCAGTGGATACCAGTGTATGTGTTGGTCTAAGAATACTAGCTACAGGTACCTTCCAAAGACCAACTGGCGATATGATGGGGATTTCACAGGCTACAGAATCCAGGGTACTCTACTAGTTCCTGGATGCCATGTCAGCACATGTTGGTGACCACATATATTTCCCCACTTCCCGTGAGGCATTGGCCAGCAATATGCATCTTTTCCACCAAATAGCAGAATACCCTGAGGTAGTGGGTGCAATAGACTGCACGCACATATGCATCAAAGCACCACCTGATGAGCAGGGTAGGGTTTACATCAACTGCAAGGGCTTCCCCTCCATCAACTGCCAGTTTCTGTGCAATGCCCAGGGCATAATAATAATGAATGTGTGTGCTGGATGCCATAGAAGCTATCACGATTCCCACATTTGGCATCTGACCCAGCTGTACCAGTCATTTGCCAATGGGGACATTCCCTATGGTCAGCTAGAAGGGGATGCTGGGTACGCACTGGAGCCATGGCTGATGACACCCATCAGAAATGCACACACACCTGAACAAGGACTCCAAAATGAGGCACACGCACAAACAAGAATCATAATAGAGTGTGTGTTTGGAATGCTCAAGTCATGGTTTCGGTGCCTGGACACATCTGGTGGAGCCTTGCAGTACTCACCAACTACATGTACCCAAATTGTTATGGTATGTGCCATGCTACACAATATGATCCTGTGAAAACAGCTGCAGCAGGAACAGCATGGGGCAGGGCCAATCAGCCCCCCCAACATTGCCAAGGCCTGCACAGGCACAGCATGACTCAGAGGAGGAACAACCTGAGCCTGCCCCAGTAGGCAGAAGGAGGTGTGCCCAGTATGCCCAAGCCTTGGCAAAGAGGCAACGCATAGCACATTCACTGACTCAGTAGGAACCCTGGAAATAACACTTCTCTTTGACTCGCACATACAGTAAAAGGGATGCCTAACTTGACACTACCTGTTTTCAGACATGTATAGGGAGTGTACAATGTGCATCTGACATTGGCAGCCTGCAGCACCACCCTCAATACTGGCACAGACACAACTTAAGTCACTCTCACATACCAGTTGGGGGGAGGGTTACATACCTAACAGTCACAGCCAGCAGGACAGTTGTAGACAAACACAAACACAAACAAATGCTGTTTCATGCCTCCGAAGAGGCCTATGGGTAACCTCCCTCTAGGCCTATGCAGACAGATAACAGCAGGCCAGGCAGTGTGATGTGGGTCGGGTAGGCCATGAAGTAACAAACTAATATGCGTGTAATTGGAAGCTAAGGTCTGTAGTACAGTGGTATGCCTCAAGCCAGTATGATAGGCAGCAGTACAGACTGAAATGGAGTACTTGACATAGCAGTATAGGCCTAGCAAATGTGTATAAGTGTCAGGTGTACCCCTCATCCTATGTACACCCACAGTAACAATCAGGTGTGCCCACCCCCTGGTAGAAATGTACAAATAATAGCTGTCCCCCCACTGTATGTAGAAATGTTGATAAGTCTATGCAAATTGACTCATGGAAGCCCTGCAGGCACAGCGTGCTTCCTGTTGATGTACAACACAAAGGTGAGCCCTGAAGTAAAAACCAACTTGCTTTTTCACACACATATTGTATATATGCCCATAGTGGGCATGCTCACACACTTAAAGAAATTTAGCAAATTTCAGTCAACAACATACTGAAAGGTCATACTGGGCATGCTCACACACTTAAACAAACGAAGAAAATGCCAGTCAACAACATACTGAAAGGTCATACTGGGCATACTCACACACTTAGGCCATGTCTGAGTACAGCAGTGGGCTGCACATATCTGGCAGTTGCAGTTCTTACTCCAGACACGTCACTATTCACCAATCCTGCCTTGCGCACACAGTGATATGAAAACAGACCCATATAATATATTGGACCCCTGTCATAATCAAACTATGTAATACAAGTATTTAAGTTGTTCAAAGAAGGTTAAAATCCAAAGACGATCAATAAATCTCCGATCAGTATCATCAAGAAACAATGAGCACTCCTAACAAAATCCAAGCCAAGCTCTGCCAAAAATATTGCCAAAGATTCCATAGAGCACCATGAAGCTTTCTTTAGCTATGTCATAAATATCAATGTAAACTCATATATGTTCTGAGTTAGTGCAAAATGTAAATGAATACATGTACATGACTGATATTGCCAACATCTTGTCAGACAGGTTCATACATATTTAACCCCCCTCTCACTGAAAAAAGGGCCTATTAACATACCTGGAGATTGTGAAAACCCAGAAATCACATATACAATGGTTAAACAGCTCTATCCAAACCTAGAAACACGGCATCTATGGGATGACATGGTGTTCCTGGCTAAATCATATGTGAACTCCAAAACAAACAGACCCTGCACCTGAACAGTCTGTTGAGACTCACCCTCTGTACAGGATATGAAACTGTTGAATGGATTACAGTAACGTTTGGCACACTCCACAAGTGCTGGAGCACAACAGACCATGAGAACTATTGTCTTATAAGCCTAATAAGCCTGATCTGCAAGGCCATGGCGTCCATCATTATGGAACTCATAAACAGAGCTATTGGGAGCCTACAAACACTGAACCCTACCCATTTTGGTTTGGTCAGGGGCAGATCATGGTTCTTAAACCTGCTAGACTGTTTTCAAGGCAGTTACCCAGGACATACATCAATGAAATGAGCTCCACATGGCCTACATAGACCTTGAAAACCCTTTTTCAACATCCCACACACATGTTGTATCCACAAAATCAACAACCTGTGCATAAACACGTATGTCATCTGATGGATTGCCAGCTGGGGCACAGATAGATCCCACAAGGTAAGAAGTGTGGTCTCCCTGTTGGTCTGTAAGCTGGTAACAACTGCTGTACCCCATGGCTCAGACTTGGGACCCCTGCTGTCTGGTGTATACTTTTCAGAAGTACCGTCAAACACACGAGGGCTATGGTTAGCAAAGTTTGTGGATGACTGCAAAAAGGTTGTCATAATCGATGTTTGGGACAACAGAGACATCCTTAAACAGGGTCTCAGTCAGACAGATGTAGTGTCAAAATTATGGCCTCGAGCTACAGTCATACAAATACCACACAGGTGCCAACACCCTAAATATGGAGGTAATAATAAGGGATCTATGGACACGTGGATAGTCATCTCTACTTTTACAAACACATTCACAAAGTGGTTAAAAAATCATGCTATGTGTCCCCACTAATTGTCAAAGTCTTTGCATGTAGGTCACAGGAGGTTCCCTCTACTCATCAGTCATCAGACCCATCTGAGAGTACCACGACACCCTTGCGATATATCTGACTCATCACCTTCAGCAGCTGGAAAGACCACTGAAGTACCTCAACAGGAGGATTACTGGCCTCAAACAGTTGCCCCATGCAACATGACTGAAATAACTCAATCTGTACTCTGTTGCATACTGTCTACTCTGGTGATCTCTGCCCAACATACAGGTCCATGTCCAATGCAGAACTGATGTACATGCTCTATCTGAAGTAAACCCAAGTTCACTGTGCCACATGCTCTAGGGATATAATCATCACAACAATAAATAGAGCATGTTGGAGGGATACATTACTAACTCACAGACTTCCCTTGCTTTGGAACAGGCTGCCAACCTACATTAAGCTGAGTCCCTCACTGACACTCTTCCAGAGGAGCCTTGATGAGTGAATGTGAAACTGAACTTTCACACCATGGATCACTTCATCAGCTCTACTACACAGAGGCATAGGGAACTAACCCCAGGTGTGGTGATAGCTGCACATTCTGGCCATACTAATATATGCCTTCAGGCAGATAGTCTATTACCTACCTATGTACCTATATAGGTTCATAGGTTCATAGGTTCATACTAGGCTATCTGCCCGAGGGCATTTACAAGCCTAGCCCATAGTTTTGTGGCTTACGCCACCCCTTTAGTATGGGGAACTATACCCATTATTTTGCTGTGCCTCTGTCGAGCAGTGACACTGAGGTAATCCCTGGGGTATATCTGCGATCTCCCATCCATTGGTCAAGATTTCTCTTGAACAAGGCCAGCGAGTGCTCTGCCTCACATATGGGATTTTGCTCCACAACATAGGGAGTCTTTGGGTGATGAATCTATCCCTCCAACACGTCCTATTAATAGCCGTGTCAAGGTTTAAGTCTCGCCCTTGTGGCTCTGATGGATCTAGATTTTTTGAGGTGAAGCATATTCATCAAATCTGGGTTTGACATGGCCTTGTATGTTAGGCAAAGGTCACCTCTGAGCAGTGATGGCGACTGAATAGAGCTGGAGTTCTTTCAGTCGGGCAGCATAGGACAGATGTTTGAGACCCTTTATCCTTTTGGTGAGGAACTTTTGTGGCCTCTCAAGCTGCTGCAAGTGTCGGGTCAGATACATTCGCATTGTACTCAATCATTGGTCTGATGAGTGATGAGTACAGGGACCATGACCTCCCTTGATCTAGATGAGAATCCCTTCATGATAAGGTGGGCAATGTAGAAGGTCTTCCTAACTACTTTGGCTACATGGGTGTCGAATGACAGACTACTATCAACTTGGGTCCCCAGGTCCCTGATAACTTCTTCTGTGCTCAGTGGATTGCCACCTATTTGGTAGCTAGGGGTAACCTTGTTTTTCCCGAAGGGTATGACTATGCATTTTTGGCATTTAACTTTAGGCCATGGCTCTGGCACCAGTTATCCGTTTCTGTGAGACCCTTCTGAAGGATATCTGTGTCAGATGTGTTTTTCTACTATGGCGCAGTTTGCAGTCATCTGCAAACTTTGTCAGCCATAACCCTCCTGTGTTTGCTTGTACTGAAAAGTAGATGCCAAACAAGAGTGGTCCCAGGACTGAGCCCTGTGGTACACCACTTGTGACAGGCTTTGAGTCTGACATGGCGCCAGCAACTCTGACCCTGTGTGTTCTGTCACTCAGCCAGTTTGCAACCCATCTTGTGATGTATGGGTTAACATTTAGGCTGATGAGTTTTCAATGATACCCGAGTGGGGTATTGTATCGAAGGCCTTCGCCAGATCGAGGTAGGCTGTATGGACTGCCTTTCCTCATCAATGGCTTTGGTGACTGTTTCAAAAAGTCAACCAAGTTTAGAAGGCATGATCTGCCTTTGACAAAGCCAAACTGGGATGGATCCAAAGTCTGCAAATTCCTATGTCTTTATTTATGAGGTCCATTATGATCCTCTCCATGGCTTTGCAGATAAGGCTTGTCAAGCTAATGGGCCGGTAATTTCCAGGGTCGGTGGAGGCACCGCCTTTGTGAAGTGGGACCACAGTTGCAGTGCGCCACTCCTGGAGTGCGTATCCAGAGGTAAGACTATGATTAAACAGCTGTCCTAGCTGTGGGTTTAGTTCCTCGTTGAGTTTGTGGAGCACACAGCCGGGGACACCATCAGGTCCCATGGATGCTGTGTTTTTTGCTTTGGAGAGAGCAGTTCTCACTTGGGCGTTGGAGATGTTTGGGGGGCTTCAATCACTTGGTATAGATATCTCTCCTTTTGGGGGGGGGAGGAGAAGTTTGCACTGAACCTGTCAGCCAGTATGTTGGCAATGTCTGTAGGATCAGTAATCTTCACATCATTTTGAACTAGTTCTGAACATATCTGGGAGTTTCCTCCCAGGTTTCTAACATAGCTAAAGAAGGCCTTATGATTGTCTTTTGAGTCTTTAGCTATTTTTCTCTCAAAATTTGCTTTGGATGATTTTATGAGAGCTCTTAGTTTTTTGCTTATAGTGATCAAGGGTGTCTTACCTTTTAAGGATTTTGCTCTATCTTGTAGTAGCTTCCTCCTTTTGTTGTAGAGTTTGTTTATGGCTGGGGTCCACCAGACTGGACGCTTGCCTTTGGTACAAAGAGTCTTTGTTTTGCTTGGGATTGCCTTATCCATGCAGTCCTGCAGGTGCTGGTAGAAGGCATTTGTAAGTGATTCAGCGGCTTGAGTACTGTTTTCCGCCGGCTCGGGGGCCTTAAAGGAGACCACACTAGTCTTTAGAAGTGTGAAGTCGGCTTTCGAGAATTTTTTTATTGTGTTTTTTTTTTTTGGGGGTGGGGGTGGGATGAGGACCTCCAGCGAGATTAGTTTGTGATCTGATCTCACCAGTGAGGGGTATACTTCCGGTGTTGAACATTGTGCTCCCATGTTCGTGATGATGAGATCAAGTATGTTGTCTCCTCTTGTGGGGATGGTGACTAGTTGTTCCATGGCATTTGAGTTTATGAATTCCAGGAACTTTTGGGCTAGGGTGTTTGGGCTTGAGTAGTGTACCCAGTCTATATTGGGGTAATTGAAGTCACCTAGTATGATGGTGTTTGGTGATACATTTATCCCCTCTAGTGTTTTCAGGAAGGCCATGTGAGGTTCCTGAGTTTGTGAGGGTGGCCTGTAACATGCTACAATTTGCAGAGCAGTCTTGCCTATGGTTAATTGCACCTGGATGGTTTCTGATGCATCGTGCGTTGCCACCAGTCTGGAGGTGTGGGTGTCCTTGATGAATATGGATACCCCCCCTCCTTTCTTGGTATTTTCCGGATTTTGGGGCGGGAACGCATGATATGAGGTAAAACCTGATAGTGCTGGGGTGCTCTCAGGAGCCTTGAACCAGGTTTCTGTCACAGCACAGACATCGATGTTCTCCATACTGAGAAGGGCCTCAGTGTGTGCATTTTGAGATTTAGACTTCTGGCATTGAGCAGCATTACCCTTAGTTTTTTTCCTTTTTTGTGTTCTAGGGTGGTAGGTTTAGAATTTGAGCCTTGCCTAAAAAGGCACTATGGGGTGGCAAGAGCCTTTGCCAATATCCGGAATCCCAGGGTGACAGGTGCAAGCCGTCCCTTACTTGGCAGCGTGGTCCAGCATGTCATCCCAGGCAGACAGACATTGGATCCCCTTTGAATGACACCAGAGTTTAAGCCAATTGTTAAAGCTGATCATCTTATCTCTGTATTGTGGCATCATTCTTGGTGAAGGTAGGATACTGCTCAGGGTCAGGGTCATACCTGCCTGGGCTACATAATCAGAGAGCTCCTCAATGTCTCTTTTCATGTAGTCCAAGGAGGTACGTCTCAGGTCGTTTACACCAGCGTGGACAATGACTGAGTCGTATTTGTACCTGCTGTTGAGAGACCTGAGTGCATGCGTTATGTGGCGGATTCTAGCACCCGACAGGCAGCTTACTGTGACCTTCTCCTTACTCAGTCTAGTGAGCGGGACGTCAGTGTGTCTGACTATGGAGTCACCAATGACTAGTGTGTCTGGCATTGTGTTTGGCCTTAAGGGCTGTGACTGTTTGACACTCTGACTGTGAGGTCTATGTGTTGCAGGTGTTGTGTTCTGAGGTGGTGGTTGTTTGGGTGTCTGCTTTGGTGGCCTCTGCTGTTTTGGTAGATTTTTAATCAGAGCCTCCGAGTATGTCTTTGTGTGTTTATGTGTATGATTTGAGGTTGAGATGGTACTATGTGAGACTGGGTCTATAGTGTGTGTGGTAACCTTTTCCTCCTGACTGGTCTTGCCAGTCCTATGTTGAGAGAGCTCAGCCTCCAGTTTGGCCGTATAGTAGGGGGAACACAGTATAATAAGCCAAAGATGGATGGGCAGAGATGTGTGTAAGAGGGTGACCATGACAAGGAGCCATCCAGGACTGTCCCACCTAGCACACATCCCAATGGCACAAATGACATGAGGTGCACATCTCACCCACTGTACATAATAGCCACCAGTATCTGTAAGCATTACAGAGTATTTGGTGCATGTGCCTGCTGTACAACATGACTGTACAATGAAGTACACATCTACTTTCTGTAGACATGTACCTGTCACATAGGTTCCTAGGTATGTAGTAGACTATCTTCACAAAGGCATATATTAGCCTAGGCAATTTGTGCAGCTTTCACCACCTCATTGGTTAGTCTCCTAAGCCCTAGTTCTAATAGTTAGTACCCTAGGCCCCTATCTAGTGGGGCTGCTGATGTGATCCCTGGCATGAATTGTCTGTTTCTCATCCACTCATCAAGGTTCCTATTAAAGAGTGTCAATGAAGAGCTCTGTCTTATGTACATTGGGACTCTGTTCTACAGTAAGGCAGGTCTCTGGGATGGTACTCTATCCCACCAGCATGTTGTATTCATTGTTGTGATGAGGTTCATATCCCTGGATTGTGTAGTGTGACTCAATTTTGTTTTCCTTAGATGGAGCATGTTCAACAGTTATGTGTTGGACATGGCTCTGAATGTTAGGCAGAGTTTGCCTCTTAGTAGGCGGTACACAACAGAGAACAGATTTAGTTTTTCCAGTTGTGTTGCATAACACACCTGTTTGAGACCAGTAATCCTCTTGGTGAGGTACCTCTGTGGTCTCTCCAGCTGCTGGATATGCCTAGCTGAGTACATCCAAAATGGTACATTGTACTCAATGATATGTCTGATGACTTAAGAGTAGAGGGCCACCACTACCTCTTTTGATCTTGATGCAAACTCTTTGTTGATTAGGTGGGCCACATAGGATTTCCTAACCACTTTACCAACATGGTTGTCAAAGGAAAGATGACTATCTACTTGTGTCCCCAGATCCCTTATTACCTCGTCCGTTTTTACGGGATAACACCTATGTGGTAGTTTGTGGGTACTTTGTTTTTCCCAAAGGGGATTACTATGCATTCTTTCACATTGAGCTTGAGGCCATGATTCTGACACCACACATCTGTCTCATAGAGTCCCTTCTGGAGAATATTTGTGTCATTCGGGGAATCTATTATGGCACACACTTTACAGTTCCCAGCAAACTTAGTCAATCACAACCCTCCTGTGTTGGCATGTACTTCTGAGAAGTATATACCAAACAGGAGGGGCCCCAGGACTGAACCCTGGGGACACCAGTTGTTACCGGTTTAGAGTCTGACATGTAGCCAGCAACTCTTAATTTGTGGAATCTATCTGTGAGCCAGTTTGCAATCCATCTTGTGATGTATGGATTTATGCCCAGGTTGGTGAGTTCATCTATGATACCTGACTGGGGAATGGTGTAAAAGGCCTTAGCGAGGTATAGGTAGGCTGTGTAGAGCTCCTTTCAATCATCTGTAGCCTGGGTAACTGTCTCAAAGAAATCCACTCAGTTCAGGAGGCATGATCTGCCTTTGACAAATCCAAACTGGGTGTGCTCAACTGTGTGAAGGTTCCCGATGTCTTTATTGTTGAGTTCCATTATGATTGGCTCCATTGCCTTGCAGATCAAACTCGTCAGGCTCGTAGACCGGGAATGCCAAGGGTCTGTTGTGGCCCCACCCCTGTGGAGTGGGAAGAACGTTGCTGTGCAACATTCTATGGGTACATATCCTGTAGACAGGATTTAGAGAGAGGTGCAGATATCTTTGATGAATATGGATAGATCCCCGCCCTATGTGCTATGATCCAGGTTCTGATGCTGGAAGATATGGAATGAGTAGTATCCTGGTAGTGCTGGTGTGCTCTCTAGAGCCTTGAACTAAGTTTCTGTTACTGTACAGATTTCAATATTCTCCATACTGAGGAGTGCCTCGAGTGTGTGCATTTGGAGGCTGAGACTTCTGCCATTGAGTAGCATTTAGCTCACTTTGTGGTTATTTGTGTTGGTTACAGGGGTTGGTTTGTCCTTTGAGCCTTGCCTAAAAAAGGTAATATGGGGACAGCAAGAGCCTTGGCCGGTATTCAGAAGCATAGGGGTGACAGGTGCAAACCATCTCTAGAGAAGCAACAAGGCTTGTCTATCATGTCATCCCAGGCAGGCAGAGACTGGATCCCCTTTGAATGACACCAGAAGCTCAGCCAATTGTTGAAGTTTATCATCTTTCTGTTATATTGTAGTATCATGTAGGTGAAGGTAAGATGCTACTCAAGGTCAGGGTCATACCAGCCTGGGCTACATGATCATAGAGCTACTATATATCTCTTGTCATGTCCTGGGATGTATGTCTCAGATCATTCACACTGACATGTACAAAGACCGCGTCATATATGTACCTGTTCTGGAGTGATGTAAGTGCTTGTGTTATGTGGCGGATCATAGCACCTGACAGACAACTGACAGTAACCTTCCCCTTGTCCAGCCTGGTGAGTGGAACATCTGTGTCACCTATTACTAGTGTGTTGAGTATGTTGTTTTGCCTTAGGGCCTGTTGTGTGGAACACTGCTTTGGTGTATTATGTGTTTTCTGCTGTGTGCTTGAAGGTGCATGTTGCTTGCTTGTCTGCTTAAGAGGACACTTTCTCTTTTTCAGATTAATATTTGTATTCTCCGAGTATGTTAATGTGTATTTATGTGTGTGTTTTGCTGGTGCTTATATTGTAGGTCTATGTGAGACTGTTGGTGTTGTGCTTGTATGACCCTACTCCTCTTGACTGTATTTTCCAGTATTGGGTTGACAGAGCTAAGCCTTCAGTTTGATCCTGTGTGTGCCAAAATGTGGTGCATCAACCCATATATGATATGGTTATGGCCTATGCATACAATACACTCACAATATACCTAGTATGATAAGCCTGCTGAGGTTAGCAAATGTGAAAAAAACCTTTGGGCAAACTGTCAATGAGTAATATCTGTATTGCATCCTGTAACTCCATATTGCTTGCTGAAGTGTAAAGATGTACTTAGTTTGGATTAAGAACCCCGCACTTGACAACTGTGTGTGTGTGTGTGTGTGTGTGTGTGTGTGTGTGTGTGTGTGTGTGTGTGTGTGTGTGTGTGTGTGTGTGTGTGTGTCTGTCTGTCTTTCCCTGGGAAGAGGTCGAACTTTTAGGAGACTACTCACACCCCTTAAAAGTGGTGTACTCATCTTTGTCAAGTCTGATGATGTCACCATCCTACAAATATACCTGTGGAAAGATGACATCCCAGTAATGTGTATAGTGCATTTTGTAAATGTGTACTACTGTAGTATCATAATGTAGTTAGGTAGGAATGTGAATCCTGCACTTGCCAACTGTGTATGTGTGTGTCTGTCTCTCCCTGGGGAGAGAGCAACCTTTTTGGAGACTACTCACACCCCTTAAAAGTGATATACTCATCTTTGTCAAGTCTGATGATGTCACCATCCCTACAAATATATCTGTGGGAAGGTGAAATCCCAGTAATGCGTATAGTGCATTGTGTAAATGTGTACTGCTGTGGTATCATAATGTTGCTAGGTAGGAGTTTGAATCCTGCATTTGCCAATGCTGTGTGTCTGTCTCACCCTGGGGAGAGGGCACACTTTTTGGAGACTACTCACACCCCTTAAAAGTGATATACTCATTTTTGTCAAGTCTGATGATGTCACCATCCTACAAATACACCTGTGGGAAGGTGAAATCCTAGTAATGTGTATAGTGTGTCAAGTAAATGCATGCTGCTGTTGTATCCTAATGTAGTTCAGTATGAGTTTGAATCCCACACTTACCAACTGTGTTTGTCTGTCTTTCCCTGGGAAAAGAAAGTAACCTTTTTGGAGACTACGCACACCCCTTAAAAGTGATTTACTCATCTTTCTCAAGTCTGATGATGTCACCATCCTACAAATACACCTGAGGGAAGCTGAAATCCTAGTAAGGTGTATAGCGTGTTGTGTAAATGCGTACTGCTGTAGTATCATAATATAGTTAAGTATGAATTTAAATCCTGAACTTGCTACTTGTGTGTGTCTATCTGTCTGTTTTTCTCTTGGAACAGCGCAACCTTTTTGGAGACTACTCATACCACTTAAAAGTGATTTACTCATCTTTCTCAAGTCTGATGCTGTCACCATCCTACAAATACACCTGTGGGAAGATGAGCTCTCAGTAATGTGTATAGTGCATCATGTAAATGCATACCGTGGTAGTATTATAATGTAGTTAAGTAGGAGTTTGAATCCTGCACTTCCCGACTGTGTGTCTGTTTCACCTGGGGAGAAAGCAACCTTTTTGGAGACTACTCACACCCCTTAAAAGTGTTATATTCATCTTTGTCAAGTCTGATGATGTCACCATCCTACAAATACACCTGTGGGAAGGTAAAATCCCAATAATGTGTATAGCATGTTGTGTAAATGCGTACTGCTGTAGTATCCTCTTGTAGTTAGGTAGAAGTTTGAATCCTGCACTTGCTAACTCTGTATGTGTATTTATGTCTCCCTGAGAAGAGAAAGCAGCTTTTTTGGAGACTGCTCACAACCCTTAAAAGTGATTTACTCATCTTTCTCAAGTCTGATGATGTCACCATCCTACAAATACACCTGTGCGAAGGTGAAATCCCAGTAATGTGTATACTGCACTTGCCAACTGTGTGTGTGTGTGTGTGTGTGTGTGTGTCTGTCTCTCCCCGGGGAGAGAGCAACCTTTGTGGAGACTACTCACACCTCTTAAAAGTGACATACTCATCTTTGTCAAGTCTGATGATGTCATCATCCTACAACTACACCTGTGGGAAGGTGAAATCCCAATAATGTGTATAGCCCATTGGGTGAATGCGTACTGCTGTAGTATCATAATGTAGTTAGGTAGGAGTTTGAATCCTGCCCTTGTTAACTGTCGGTGTGTGACACCACTGGTCAATGGAGAGTGGGTTTTGATTTTTCTAGTGTATTACATATCACAATGACAACTGTATGTGCATAACACATGTAAGGTAGCTGTGGGGCAAAGCCATATACATACATGTGACCTCAATTTTTTCATAGGTGGGTAGTATGCTTTCTCCATGAAAGCATCTGTTAGCCTTGCCAGAGCATGCTGGCACTTTCCAGACCATAGGCTACTTCTGTATGCTTGTGACAAGCTTAGCCACTGCAGTGATCCCTGGGCTACGTCTTTTGTTTCACATCCACTCATCATGGTTTCTATTGAAGAGTGTGAGTGAGGGTTTATGCTTGAGGTATATTTGAATCCTGTTCCAAAGCAAGCAAAGTCTGGCAAAGATGACTAATCATTATAGGTGTGCAACAACCTCTGTTCTGCATGAAAACCGTTTTTTGCTTATGTGCTCCACAGAGGGCTTTTCAAATCCCTTTGGTAATGTGATTATCAAAGGAGAGATGACTAAACACATGGCTCTGTGTATAGATTAGTACCTGTTCCACATTTTGGGGGCTACTACCTATGTGGTACTCTGGGGATACTTTGTTTTTTAAAAGTGGATAACTATGCTTTCTTTGGCTTATAGCTTAACAGGATGATTTTGACACCAGGTATCTGTCTCTATGATACCCTTTTGGAGGATGTGTGTGTCATCTGGAGAATAAAGTATAGCCGCAGCATGCATTTTCATCAAACGTGGGCAGACATATCCCTACTGTGTTGGCCTGTACCTAAGAAAACTATATGCCAAACAGGAGTAGTCCCAGGACTGCGTGCAGGTGAATACCACTTGTCACTGGCATAGAATTGTACATGGAGGCTGCAAATGTTACTGTGTGTCTTACATCTATGCATCAGTTGTCAATCCATCATCTAACAGTCATTTATGGTCAGCCTGTTGAGGTTATGTATAATACCAGAATGTGGGATGGGTATGAATTGCTGGGTGAGCTATAGCTTGGCTGTGTGGACCTCCCCTCCCTCACCTATAGTCTTGTTAACTGGCTTGAAGTCTACTAGGTGTAGGAGCCATGATCTGGCCTTTAAAGAACCTAAGTGGGTATGGTGCAGTGTTTGCAGGTTCATAATGTCTTTGTTAATGAGTTCCATAATGCTGTGCTCCATAGCCTTCCAGGTAACATTTGTCTGGCTTATAAGGTGAGAGTTTCCAGGATCTGTTGTAGCTCTACCCTTAATCAATTTATGTTAACATTTGCACTGGGTGTGATGAGGGTAGACAGGATTATGAATAAGTATATTAGAGGGTCAGCCCAGGTTTGAAGGTTGGTCGACCAAGCCAGATAGGCAGGATTACGTTGGTTTGTACATGTGCTGAGGAGGGATGCAGAGTATATTGTGAAAAAGATGCTAGGGATGAAGCTGCCAGGTAACAAGAAAAGAGGAATGCCTAAGATGAAGTTTATGGATGTGGTGAGATAGGACATGCAGGTGGATGGTGTGACAGCACAAGATGAAGAGGGCAGGAAGAAATGTAAACAGATGATCTACTGTGGTGACCCCTAATGGGAGCATCCAAAAGGAGAAGAAGGAGAAGAAGTTGTAGCTCAACCCTTGTGGACTGCGAACACCATTACTGTGCGTCATTCCTCAAGTATGTAACCTGTATAGAGGCTGCATCTTAACAGAGTGTTTAGGTGAGTGGTTACTTCATATGTCAGCTTTTGTATGACACAGCCAGGGACACTGTCCAGTACCATTGCCACTGTGGTTTGGACTTTGGTAAAGAGATGTTTTAACTAGAGTGTCTGTGAATCATCAGGTTTTACATTCTTCAGGTCTGGAAATGTGACCCTTGTGTAACGACAGGGTGGTGAAATCCGAATTCAAACTGTCTGACAAGATATTGGTAATGTCATTCAGATAAGTGTACTTTGTGACCATTTACATTAACTCTGACCTGATCTGGGATTTCCCCTCTAGATTATAAACAACACTAAAGAAAGCTTTAGTGTTGTCTTTGGAATCCTTGCCAATTTGTATTTTGAAGCTTGCCTTGTATGATTAATGAGGGCTTGTATTTTCCCAGTGATACTGACCAGAGAGGTTATCCCTTCTTGGTATGTAACTCTTTTTTGGTACAACTTCATATCTTCTATTATATATTTAAATAAAATGATGGCAGGAGGAACCAAACCGAAAAAAGCTAGAATCCAAACAAATAGCGTACAAGACTTTTAATCACCGCTTTCATCAACAGACTTCCTCAGAATACATTCATTCAAAAAAACAATGCCCTTAAATACATGTTAAAAACCAATTTACAAAATGTTAACAAGTTAATTACTAATTAAAAAATAATGAAAGTCAATTTATTTAAAAAAGAAAGACAAATCATGGTGTTTGTTTATAGATAATTTACGGTATTTTAAAAAACATTTTACATTTATTGTTTCGTTCAAACCCGGAGGTTTATCTGATCCTAACTTGATCTGCCATAGAGTCTCTCTTTGCTCCAGGTAATTTTTAAAATCTCCAGCCCTCATATTTTAAGCTCCTAGAATGTGACAATTTAGGTACTAATAAAGCCATCAGTACCAAAAAAGGTATGTTTTGTTGCCAGAACTGTAAAATCTGTAGATATATTTCTACAGGTCCCTTCATTTCTGTTATCATTGCAGATAGAACTTTAGAGGTGCCAGGATATATCACTTGTAATACATTTGGTGTTGTTTATATTGCTTTGTGTACTGCGTGTCCTGATTTCTATGTGGGAATGACCACCAGAAGTTTGGGGACACGCATTAAAGAACATATATACAGTATAAAAAGTGAAGATTCTAACAATGCCTTATTTAAACATTCCAGTATCTGTTGTAACTTTAAGAAATTTGTTTTTTCTGTGGTAGAAGTTTGCAAACAAAATATGAGGGCTGGAGATTTTAAAAATTACCTGGAGCAAAGAGAGACTCTATGGCAGATCAAGTTAGCATCAGATAAACCTCCGGGTTTGAATGAAACAATAAATGTAAAATGTTTTTTAAAATACCGTAAATTATCTATAAACAAACACCATGATTTGTCTTTCTTTTTTAAATAAATTGACTTTCATTATTTTTTAATTAGTAATTAACTTGTTAACATTTTGTAAATTGTTTTTTAACATGTATTTAAGGGCATTGTGTTTTTGAATTAATGTATTCTGAGGAAGTCTGTTGATGAAAGCGGTGATTAAAAGTCTTGTACGCTATTTGTTTGGATTCTAGCTTTTTTCGGTTTGGTTCCTCCTGCCATCATTTTATTTATTTGTTTTTGGGCTATTTCATTTGTTTAACTGTATTATATATTTAGTTTATGGCATGGGTCCATGAGACTAATGCACTTTTACTGTATAAGTGAGTATTTCTTGTGTTTGTGATAGCATGGTCCATGCAACCCTGTAGGTGAACAGTGTGCATTACTAAAGGATTTTGCAGCTGGGACAGTGTTAACCTTAGTAATGCAAACCAATGACAGATAGCAACAACAGCATCACCCACAGCACAATGTCAACCCCTGTCATACACACACATGTGTACTCAAGTTCCAAAATGTGTGTAGTACAATGCATACTGGCCACCAGTAGAAACTATTGAGTGTTAACACTGGCCAATACAGGGCATGTCACCCTGCCCATGTGTCCAATATGCATGTACATGCAGACAGTGCACTTCCACCATGTTCACAAATGGACACCTGCAAACCTGTGTTGCACACACCCCACACGTACTGTCCACTGTATAATGCATGCTGACACAACTACACACATCAGCCAAGTGGCACATGGGCAAACAAAACACAATTGGAATAAACACTGGTGAAAACAATACAACATTGCTAATTACAGCTTTAATGCATCATGCCTGCTCAGCTACACCTTCAAGGATATCATTACACTTTACTGCTGACAACATGCTACACATCCAACCATTGCTATAATTTATTAAAGTCACCCTGTGCATCAGCACCATGTTAGCCTATTCCTGCATCAATATTACAGATGACAGGAGGTGGCACAGGTTTCATCATATGCACAGGGTGTGTTGTTGGTTTGCCAGAGGCCTACACTGAGCCATACAATCAATATGTGTGTGTGAGTGTGTGTGTGAGGGCCATGAGTACTGTTATGGGCCAATGCTGATGTCATGTGTGTGGGTACATGTTTGCCCTAGGTTTCTGGTTTATGTATGTGTGTCTGCATGCACACAGTTCCACCATGTGGCTGCCATATACGGGGATTTGTGAGACAGCTACAGACTGTAGCTGGCAGGCTTTACAGATCACCATCTCTGGCCATGGATACAGAACCTGTGCCTAGCAGGGGTGCTACAGACAGTATCAGGTACTAATCCAGATTGGGTACTATCCTCAGAGGTTGACAAATGTCCACTGAATCCAGGTCCCTGCTGGGACTGGCCAGAGCCACGTCCACATGGTCTGCTAGGACGGTCTATGGACAGCCCCCCCAACATTGCTGGGGCTGGTACTGGCACTACGGGAGCGGCTGTGACTTGCTGGATGTCCACGGCGACCTCCAGCTGGTGATGTTGCTGACATACATCCACGTTGATGTCTCAACTGTCCTGACACATGGACATGACATTGTGGAGGACATCCAGTGTCTCACCCCAATGTCTATCAATGATCTCAGTGTAGTTACGTATGGCACCTGCTAGATCAAGGATACTGTAATTTACAGAGGAGTAATGAGCCCTCTGTGCCCTTAGCCCCTGTCTGGTGTACCACTCCATTCATGTCTGTGCCTCCATGACAGCCTGGAACATGAGTGTGGTAGAAAGAGGTGTGGCACATCTGCCAGGGGCATGATGACCAGCAGTGCCCTGGCAAGAACCCCTGAGCATCTGCCTATGTGGTACCATTCCAGACATCTGGCTATGGCTGCTGTGTCCTGATACATGTACCATAGATACTACACATTCCTGCTCAGTGCCAACCGTACACTGTCCCTCAGCTAAGGGCAATGGTGATGATGGATGTACAGGCAGTATGACTGTGTGCATGGATTGGGTGGAGACTTGTGTACTGTCAATTGGTGGCTCAGCAACAGACCCTGAAAAACCTGCCTGTGCCTCAACACACCTATCCTCATGATCACTGTATGTCTCAGTAACATCAGTACTGAACCAGCCCCACCTTGCCACCTGTGAAAGGAAAACAGGAAACACACTTTAAGACCTGAACATGACTTCAGACCACATGCACACATGCACACACACAAAACTACACTCCTCCCGAAAGCAGACACAACCAACACCAGCAATCACAGAACATACACAATAGCAGGTGATGGTGGAGTACAGTAACACAAGCAAAACAGTCATATCACACCTGTCAGCATACAGGACATGTGTTGCTCAACAGCATGCAGTGCAAGTGTAGTCAATCCTTGTTACTAACAGTATACATGGCTTTGATGCATGTGTTTTGTTATTAGGTGATGGGCCTCCCCCTGGAACACAATGCATACATGAACACAACATTGCTGTGCAGGTATTTATAACCCTGTGATGTACTGTGCACCATAACTCACAGGTGTACATACCATTGCTGGATGTGTATCTGTGTGTCAGATAGGAATCCAATGCTGATTACAACCTCTGTGTCTTTAGCAAATAATTGTGGACACGTGTTAATTGTGGACACGTTTTTAGCACATGCATGATGAGTATTCACACAACATCATCAGTGGTGCATGGATAACTGATAGAATACCATTTAGCCACATACCCAATGTATGGTACTTATGGTGAGTGTAGATCATATTGTGGACATGTCAATCTCATCCATGACATGGCATGCTAAAACACAACTGCATATTTAAACACTACACATACCCAATATGTGTCATATGACCTAGCCACTCAATAGCATCACAAGACATATATGTGTCAGTTGTGCAAATGGTGATTGGTATGCATACTGTTTAGAGGTGCATATGTGTGCACACATGCATCATTATGATGTGTAGCAATGACAGCTATGTGTACTACTGTGGTTACAATAACTGGATGGGGGTATAGTACCATAGGCCATCATCATGAGGCATCAGGTGGTCACTCAAGGCTACAAATGTTTCACAAACCAGCACAAATCATGCTGTGCCAGAACTGTACTACCTTGGCTAAATTCACCATTTCACAACCAGTTGTTACGTGAGTTTGTATGGAGGCCAATAAGGAGCATTCCCTGATATTAATGTGTAGTGTGTTGCAGAGTGTTTAAATGCCCCAGGATAGGCCTCTATCCCTCAGGTATATTCTGTGTAATGTGTGGATGAGATTTTGGATACTGGAGTGTGTATTTACAGAGGGTTGGGAATCCTTTATGTGTAGCATGTTAAAATGCTCTGTGTATGACATAGATGTGTATGTTATGTGGATCTTGAGTATCAACTGTGTCTATCCAATGGTCACTACAGTCTAGCCACATTTGTTTGAGATGGTCTGGGTATTGCATGTGTTTGAGGCTGCTAATCACATTAGTGAGATGTACGTGCTCTTTCATCAAACATACACAGCATGCATTATACATAGGTGTATTACATGTGTACATTGCCTACACCTTAACTATGACATGCACCTTTTATTTCCAAAAATAAATGCAGAACACACTCACCAGCATCTGTCTGCTGCCTTGACATCACCCCAGAGGTACCTACATAGAGATGAGACAGTTTGTCAGTGGCCACAACTGTGGCATTGCTACTGTGTGTTTGCAATCTTACAGTACAACAACAGTTTACATTCACAGGTATCTTCCAAATGATCAGTATTGCACAACAACAGGCTCCACATCTTTGAACAACACACTCCACATCTCACATATGCATGATCTACCAATACAGATAACAGTAGTCTACAGATATGCCATGTTACCTGCATGCTCCATGTGTGCTTGCTGGGTGGCTCCAACCTCCATCATGGTGTATGTCTGCTGCTGTTGTTGTTGGGCAGGTGCCACCAGGCTCATGAGCAGCTCCTCCACTCTGGTGAGAGGGGGGATGGATGCTAACACCACCCCCTTTTGCAAGCTGTTCCATACACACAGCAGCGGCACACTGACAGACATGTCGGAGAAGATCACTGCAGTGGTGGCGTACCTGCTCATATGTGCGGTTATGCAGGCCTACCTCATTGACCCTGCGGACAAGATCTTGCAACATTGCAGTATGCTCCTGCTGGTCCTGGCTGGTTCATGAAAAGAGTAAATGGCAGTGCTGAATCATAATGCCAGTGATGATATCATCTTCAGCCCTACTGTAGGTTGGGTTCCTGTGGTGGGCCATCATCCCTGGAAGACATAAATACAAAACTATGTCTGAGCAAGTCATATGGCACATTTAACATTATACAGTACAGATATCACTGAACTGCTATATATATATATATATATATATATATATATATATATATATGTGTGTGTGTGTGTGTGTGTGTGTGTATGTATATATACTTACATACATAATACAATATGTTGTACCTGAGCACAAATTACAATAATTACTCACACACATACATCTACATGTTGGAGTACATTTCCTGTAGTGTTGTATGATTGTACTGGATGTTATGTTTGTGAATACATAAATGATATGTATATCTGAGATGGCTTAATGGCAAATCACTTATGCTATGATGTGAATGGTTGTGGGTTTTTTCCTAGTAAATGCTTTTTATTTTGTTACTAGCCAAAATTAAGGTCAGGGGCTACAGACGGTATAAGGCACATTTCAACAGTTGCAAGTGGGTTTTCAGAAGGGTAAGCACAGCTTATGAAAGTTTAGCAACCTATAAGCTAACCGAGAGTGAAACACTGTAACTGCCACTTATCACTGCTCACTCCACAACTGCTTGAAAGTGCCTTGCTCACTCTCTATCCAGTGAACCATGTTCTGCACAGCAACAAAATAAAATCACTATATAAGACTATAAAAGAGTACCTGGCACACTGTATGCAACACGATGCACCACCTAGCCACAGCAGATATACATCAAGCTGATGTGTAAAGAAATATATCATCCATCACAATCAGTGTAAGGTCCAGTAAATGTATTAATATTATACCACACAACTTGTTAATGCAAAACCCTTGACCAAAATATGTGCACAATTGGGAATATAGGTCACATACTGCTGTAGTACACTATGAATGTTGCTAGATACACAGTTATATGTATTACTACACATATGTCAAAGGACATGTTACAGACATACCCACACACACGTCAGACATAATTACAGGACACAAAGGTATGACAACCCAGATAAGCTTTCAGTGTGTACTCTACAGTATTGTGTGTCAGTACTTGCACAACCTTAATCTTGAGAAATGTAATCTGTGATGAATACAGAGACCACACAAAACAGTAGATGCAAGCAATGTGGACATACACCATACTTTGCTGTACAGGCCCAAAGCTTCAATTAGTACTACAGTACACACATGATTTCCTTTCAAGACTGGTACCAATCAATAATCATAGATGTAGTGCTTTAGCCTCCAATGACACACCCTAGTTAAAACCAAGGGACTTAATCACACTGTACGCACTAGCACTTGTTCTGCCTAGCAACAAAATACACAGCTTTTGCTAGGATCAAAGCAAGGACCCAGAATACCATAAAATAAACAGTTTTCCAGTAAGCTATCCTACAGATACATATCTTTGACTTATTCACAAACATATTGACCATCACAGTCAGTCAACAGTACAGAGAATCTATTGCAACAAGTAGATGTAGGTGTGTATGAGTATATATATATATATATATATATATATATATATATATATATATATATGTATATATACATATACACATAAATTTGTCTACATACACACACACACACACACATATATATATATATATATATATATATATATATATATATATATATATATATATACATATACAATTCACCTTTCATAGTGAGAATATCAATTATACAAAGGATGTAAGGTGTACAGTAATGTAATAACATCGCACAGTCTTAGGATAAATGCATTGAAGGTGTTCACAGCCCAGGTAGCTTTAGCAGGCCTTACTGGCTTCAACATTGCAAACTGAATGAACCACCCACAGTGTTTACCACCACATGTCGTATACCAGCACTGTATGCTGTATTGTTTGTCACACACTAAAACCTACATACAAATATGCGCATACTAACCTTTACCAACATATATATATATATATATATATATATATATATATATATATATATGGGTACATGTTAGTACATCGACAAGTGAAAATATCGACATCCACTTCACCGACACATGAAATAATCGAAACCGCAAATCACGGACATTTAACAGGTAAGAGGTTTAAATTTCGCTAATCATGCCTACCATGTTTTAGTAAGTGTGGCAGTGTTATGCATGTGTGGTAGGCAAGATTAGCGAAATTTAAACCTCTTACCTGTTAAATGTCCGTGATTTGCAGTTCCGATTATTTCATGTGTCGGTGAAGTGGATGTTGATATTTTCACTTGTCGATGTACTAACATGTACCCATATATATATACATATATATATATATATATATATATATATATATATATATATATATATATATATACCCCCTTCGCAAACAGTTGCAATATGTCCCCTGCTCTATGCACATATACAGATGTAAATATATATGACACATATATATTTCTCTGTATGTGTGTGGCATACACACACATGGTCCACACTGTTGTAAGTTCCTGGACCTCACAGCTGAACTATTGAGCCTTGCTGCAGCACAAACAGGTGTCACATATGAACACAGACTAACATTAGGGGGGTATATATGGCAACAGATGCTAGATAAGCTTACTAGACTGCTACAGCACTTGCCAATGTTAAGCTACACTTTAATATGACTATCATGCATGTGTTGTTCTGTCACACCCATGTTTATATAATGTCAGCGCTAATCCCCCCAACAGCCATTGGCCACACTACTGTACAGAACACAGATAACATGAATCAGATCTTTGACATTTAATGCTGAGCTACACATTTCACAGGTATGTCCCACTGCCCACAGGTACACACAGTATTGTCCACAGTAGTATTTAAGCAGAACATCTGTGCAGAAAGAAGTACTGCTGCCACATATGAATGTTTCACATTATGTTGACTATTCTTCAGTAACATCTACTATATGCCAGTAAATACATATGTGTCACATACCTTTCCTTTGTATAATTTGGTAATATTTCTTATTCCTTTTCTCTCATTCTCTCTCTCTCTCTCTCTGTCTCTCTCTCTCTCTGTCAGTTTCTGCAATAGAGTGATTGAGTTTGTTGGCATAGATTGCAGCCTTTTGTAGGAATTGCACATGAGCATGTGATGGCCTCTGCACCAATTAGTGCCCACCATTTGCTAATTGCATGCAGCCTGCTGTGTACTAATTGAAGTAATCACTGTCATAGCAATCCAGTACTATAAATTGCTGACTTGTGAAGGCATGGCCCTTATAGCTTTCCAAGATGGAGATCATCCTTGTTTAGTGTGGACATCATTGTTTAAGACAGAAGGTAGGAATAGTTCTTATATCAGAAGCTAGGGGTGTAGCCAGAGATTTACATTTTGTACTCAGACCTAATGTTGCTGCTTCCAGTACCCACTTGTCAGTGTAAAAATGTACTCATCCCTCAAAATGCTACCCCAAGATACATGGAAAGATGTACTTTATTTTCAACTGTTACAATTAACTGCCATACAAAGCTAGTTATAGAGATGTATTCCTATATTATTCAGTCATGTTCAAAGGTCAGTTTCGGGTTTACTCTCCAGTCCAGCTGGTGAATCTGGGAATCTTGAGGCAATGTTATAACTGCCTTATGTATACAGACCACCCTCTCCTCCTCCCAACAAGCTCAAATATATGTGAGAGATGCAACTATATAGCTAAACTGGAGGCTAAGCTCTCAATCCAGTACTGGCACAGCCTGTCAGGAGGAGAAGGTAACCACACACACCACAAATCCAGTCTCACATAGACCTATCGCATCAGAAAACCAAACACATAAACACACAAAAACATACTCAGAGGCTCTAAATAAAATCTGCCTAAGCAGCAGAGACCTCCAAAGCAGACATCCAAGCAACCCCTACCATGAAACAATACCCACGTAGCACATAGCTCACAAAGTCAGTGTGCCACACAATCACAGCCCTTAAGGCTAAACAATACACCTAATACACTTGTAATAGGTGACTCTATTGTCAGACACACTGACGTCCCACTCACCAGGATGAACAAGGAGAAGGTCACTGTAAGCTGCCTGTCGGGTGCCAGGATCCGCCACATAACACAAGCACTCAGGTCACTCCAAAGCAACTACAAATATGACTCCGTCATTGTCCATGCTGGTGTGAATGACGTGAGACGTACCTCCCTGGACTACATGAAAAGAGACATAGAGGAGCTCTTTGATCATGTAGCCCAGGCCGGTATGAACCTGACCTTGAGTAGTATCTTACCCTCACCAAGAATGATGCCACAGTATAAAGACAAAATGATCAATTTTAACAATTGGCTAAAGTATTGGTGTCATTCAAAGGGGATCCAGTGTCTGTCAGCCTGGGATGACATGCTCGACAAGCCAAGTTGCTTCGCTAGGGATGGCTTGCACCTGTCACCCTTGGGTTTTTGAATACTGGCAAAGGCTCTTGCCTCCCCCATAGTGCCTTTTTTAGGCAAGGCTCAAAAGACAAACCCACCTCCATAGACAACACAAAGAAAAAAAAACTAAGGGTAATGCTGCTCAATGCCAGAAGTCTAAACTTCAAGATGCACGCACTCGAGACTCTCCTCAGTATGGAGAATATCAATATCTGTGCAGTAACAGAAACCTGGTTCAAGGCTCCCGAGATCAACCCAGCACTAACAGGTTATACTTCATACCATGCTTTTCGGCCCCAAAACTCAGACCAAACCACAAAAGGAGGGGGAGTATCCATATTTATCAAAGATACCCACACCTTCAGGTTAGTGGCACTGCACGAAGCATCGGAGACCATCCATGTGCAACTAACAGTGGGAAAAACTGCCTTTTAGTTTGTAGCCTGCTACAGACCACCCTCCCAAACACAGGAACCTCACTCGGCTTTCCTGAGAACACTGGAGAATATGAAGGCCTTTCCAAACACCATTATATTGGGGTGACTTCAACTACCCAAACATTGACTGGGAAAACTACTGAAGCCCAAACACCCTCGCCCAATGGTTCCTAGAATTTATAAACTCAAATGCTATGAAACAACTGGTCACCACTCCCACAAGAGGGGAAAACATACTGGATCTGGTCATCGCCAACATGGGGGTCTCTATTTTCCACATCAGAGGTATACCCCTCATTGGTAAGATCAGACCATAAACTAATTTCACTGGATATCCATATTCCATCCCCACCCCCAGCCAAGGAAATCATGGTGAAGAACTTCTCAAAAGCAAACTTCACACTTCTCAAAACCAAGGTGGAATCCTTCAAAGCCCCCGGGCCAGTGGAAAATGCGGCCCAAAATGCAGAATCCTTTACAAAAGCATTTGGTGGACACCTACAGGAATGCATGGAGCATGCTATCCCAAATAAAACCAAGACTCACTCCTCCAAAGGCAGGGGATCTGTCTGCTGGACCCCGGCCATAAATAAACTATACAATAGAAGGAGAAAGCTACTACATGACAGAGCAAAATCCCAAAAAGGGAAGGCGTCTCTGATCAGTACTATCAAGAAACTACGATCCCTCATAAAATAATCTAAGGCCAGCTTCAAAAGAAAAATTGCACAAGACACTAAAGATAATCACAAGGCCTTCTTTAGTTATGTCAGGAACCTGGGAGGCAACTCCCAGATATGCTCTGAGTTAGTGCAAAATGACAAAAAATACACTGAACCCACAGACATTGCCAACATCCTGGCAGAAATATTCAGTGCAAACTCCCCCCCCTTCCCCCCCAGAAGAGCAAATGTCTATCCCAACAGAGTGTAGCCTTCCTGAGATCACAGATGCACAGGTGAGAGCTGCCCTCTCCAAAGCAAAAAAACACAGCATCAATGGGACCAGACGGTGTCCCGGGCTGCGTCTTACATGAGCTCCAAGAAGAACTAAACCCTTATATAAAGTCACTGTTCAATCTCTGCCTTACTACAGGATATGTACCTAAGGAATGGTGTACAGCAACAGTGGTCCCACTCCACAAAGGTGGTGCCACAACAGACCCCAGAAATTATCGCCCTATAAGCCTAACTAGCCTGGTCTGCAAAGCTATGGAACGTATCATCATGGAAATCATAAACAAAGACATTGGGAACCTCCAGACACTGGATCCTACCCAATTCAGCTTTGTTAAGGGCAGATCTTGCCTCTTGAACCTGGTCAACTTCTTTGAAACAGTTACCAAAGCCATATATGAAGGGAAGGTAGTCCACACAGCCTACCTAGACCTTGCAAAAGCCTTCAACACAATACCCCACTCGGGCATCATAAATAAGCTCACCAGCTTAAATATCAACCCCTATGTCACAAGATGGGTTGCAAACTGGCTCAGGGATAGAACCCACATGGTCAGAATAGCAGGTGCCATGCCAGACTCTAAACCAGTTACAAGTGGCATCCCACAAGGCTCAGTCCTGGGACCTCTCTTGTTCGGTATATATTCCTCCGAGGTACAGGCAAACACGGGTGGACTATGGCTGACCAAGTTCGCAGATGACTGTAAACTGGATGCCATAATCGACTCTCTGGCTGACACAAGCATCCTCCAAAAGGGTCTCACAGAGACGGATAACTGGTGCCAGAGCCATGGCCTAAAGCTAAATGCCAAAAAGTGTATAGTCATCCCCTTTGGGAAAAAACAAAGTGCCCACAAATTACCACATAGGTGGTAATCCATTAAGTACGGAAGAAGTAATTAGGGACTTGGGGACTCAAGTAGATAGCAATCTCTCCTTTGACAATCACGTTGCCAAAGTGGTTAGAAAGACCTTCTATATAGCCCACCTTATCACAAAAGGATTCACATCTAGATCAAGAGAGGTCATTGTGCCCCTCTACTCATCACTTATCAGGCCCATAATTGCAACCGGAAAGACCCCAAAAGTACCTCACCAAGAGGATCAAGGGGCTGAAACAGATGCCCTATGCAGTTCGGCGAAAGAAACTCCAGCTCTACTCAGTTGCTTACCGCCTACTCAGAGACGATCTGTGTCTGACCTATAAAGCCATGTCCAACCCAGAATTAATGGACATGCTTCAACTCAGGAAATCCAAATCCCTTAGAGCTACACGCTCCAGGGACTTGAACCTCAGCACAGAAATAAATAGGACATGCTGGAGGGACAGATTCATATCCCAGAAGCTCCCCCTCACTCTGGAACAAAATCCCAATCCATGTTAGGCAGAGCCCCTCACTGACCCTCTTCAAGAGAAATCTTGACAAGTGGATGGGAGATCGTAAGTTTGCCCGTGGGATCTCTTCTGTGTCCCTGCTTGACAGAGGTACAGTAAACTAACCTTAAAAGGGCTACCTTCTGTGACCTACTATACAGAGGCACAGTCAACTAATGTAAAAGGGTGGTGAAAGCCAAACACACTCTGGTTAGGCTTATAAATGCTCTAGGGCAGATAGCCTAGTATCAACCTATGAACCTATGAACCTAAGAATTGTTTCTGAACTGCTGTACTGTGAATATTCATTTACACAGTTCTAAGCATTTTGTGCTTTTTTAGCATTGACATTGCACGAGCTGCTCAGAAAAACTGGACTCATTTCAGTACAGTGAGTATGCTTACCTACATCCTTGGTAGACCCTGCACACACAGGTAAATTCTACATTTGGGTAGGGTTGCAGAAGTACAGAGAGTGTAAGTAGTATTGTGTGCATTTTATCTTGCTGGACTTACAGGGTTGCTGTGTACATGTTACTTTATCAAGGAATGTAGTCTGTTTGCGTAACTCCCAACTGTGAACCTATCCACATGATAGCCAGAGAATAGCCTGTTATTTATTGTCTGTGCACCACACAGGTCTTTTCACCAATAGAGCAATGGCATTCTTACAGTTGGTTACTACCAGTACATGGCTACATCCATTTGTATTTCAGTGTTTTATTCCCACATAAGGGTATGTTTCCAAATCTCCTTCCAAAGCTATTTGCACAGTGTGTAACAGCAGGAAGGCTAATATGCTTCTGTGTTTCTGCCTCTGCCAGACCTCTCAACCAATCAGGGACAAATTTGAACAGAATCAGGGAAAAGTCAGGAAAAAATCAGGGACAGTCAGGGACACTTTTAAAATATTAGTGCTATTAACTTAAAACATTGAGAGAATCAGAGCATATTAATTAATACACCTTTTCTGAAGTAAAAGAAGTGTATAACTCTTAATTATTGTCATTATTCATTAAGTGTAATTCACCACCTTTCTGCCCAAAGTCACTAGTTTTAGGAGGGATTCAGAGGGACAGAGCTAAATTTGAGTCAAAATCAGGGACGTCCCTGAAAATTAGAGATAGTTGAGAGGTATGGCCTCTGCCCTAAACAGATATGCCAGTGTTTGCCCTGCTGTGATACTGTGTGGGGTGGTAAGGTGATGGTGTAACATTATATCTGATATTGTTAATCCTCATTCATTCCTTACGCATGGGTATCAGTTCCGACCTCGGAACCGAGCCGGCCATATTCCAAGCTCACGTCAGCTTCAAACTCTCGAGCTAAACTCTAACCCACAATCCCCCTCTCCCTGTTACCTCAGATTTCATTTGCCGCATTGCCATTCGGTCATGTCAAGCTGCTTCTCTTGAGCTAAGTACAGTTATTTGTTGTTTATTAGTCATTTATATTACTTTTTTGTCAGAAAAGTTTCTATTTCATTGTCTCTTACCCTATCGCATCTAGCGACCATATTTTTTTCAGGTTTTTTTTCTCTTTTCTCTACCTTTTACCAGAAGGTATTTTCCCCTTACCATCATTGGTAATCTTTCCCTTTTTCTCATACCTTCGGGTATTCTTTTGTACCATTGCTGGTACCCTCTTCTGCTATCTAATTTGTTATTATGGCAGATAAGAAAGGTAGTCCGGGATTTAAATGGTGTTCTGATTGTGGGCACAAACTACCTACTTCTGGTGCACACTCTTTGTGTGTTTATTGTTTGGGGGTATCCCACTTATCTGTTGACCTGCCCTGTACTATCTGTGAAAACTTTTCAAATCGTACTTTGTTGGAAAGGAAAAACAAGCTGTTGCTGAAGGGAGTTCTTAAATCTCACTTTTCAGAGGCTATTTCTGGGTCGGAGGTCTCAACCCCTCCTAGAGCGCATAAGAAAATCTTGGATGTTCCGACCAAGGCTAAATCTTTGTCTTCATCCCCGGCTGGGGACTCCCACCAACCTAAACCTAAAAAGGCTAAAGTTTCAGCTCCAGAGCTCACTCAGTCAGCACTAATGCTTTTGGTGCCTAAACCTTCAGCACCATGGCCTTTGGCTGCATTAGTAATCTCGGCTCCGTCCTCTACTGCAGCCTTCACTATATTGGCTCTTCAGTTCAGACTATTACCGCTGTATCGGCACCGACCATTCAGTTGGCACAGACATTGACCACGTAGGCTCCAATAACTTACCCAGAACCAACACCTTTATTGTTGACTCCAGTTTTGTCGGTTCCAGCTTCGGTGCTGACAACCACTTTGGCACCGATCCCTTGTCAGTGCAGACCATGACCTCAGCACTGATGACTTCTTTGGTGCAGACACCCATAGTCCAGTATCTCTCAGCACTACTGTTCTCGGTGCAGACTGGTGAGATGGGCACCAAATTTGCCTCTTCTGTGGACAGGCCTGTTTCTCCCTCAGTCTCTGTGAGGTCCACTAGAAGCCTTTCTGAACATGATGTGTTGCGTCTTGTGGATCAGGTGCTCTTGGCCAGAGGTATCCCACCCCCCAGGAACTATCCTTCCTTGGGAGGTGATCACCCATCTCCAAAGACCCCTTCTTATTCTCCTCCTTCATTGCCTTTGAAGTCCATGGATATAGCACAGTCTTCCCCTTTTGCAGTTCCCCTTATGGTTCTCACTAAGGAACCACAGTTGCCTTCATGGCAGGAAAGTTTTGCTATGACCCAGAATGTCAGTTGTGACACGCATAGTTTGCTGCTCCACAGCCATCCAGGAACTCCGGGCTGGCAGGCTGAGCCACTTAGGGGAGGGGTGACCCCTGTCCTAGACATTCACTCCTCTTCAGGTGGACCAGTCTTCCAACTGATGGAGAAGGCTTTCGCTGCTGCTGGTGATACTGGACTGTCTATCCCTCCACCCACCTCTGGTACACTGGTTTCACAAGTTGCACCGAGTGGACACCGGGTGCAAGGTCCTCAGGACATATTCCCACAGGAAACCCTTTTTCCGCTGTCTTCCCCAGATTTTCCTGCTGAGGAAGTCCACCAGAAATGTTCGTGTAAGAGGAAGCACATGGACTCTACAGTGGAGTCCCTCACTGAAGACACAAATTTTTATGAGGGGGGAAAGAGCCCCTCGGTCACCCTCTGAGGTATCCCTTGGTGATATCCTCGAAATCCTGAAACAGAGAGGTGACTGGCAGTCCTCTAATCTGACCTCTGAGGAATCTGTTTTCCTGCAGGCCTTTCACACCCGGCCCCCTACCCCCTGCGTTACGCCACCTGCCGATGAACTTGTCCGGCTTATCGTGCAGCATGCTTGGAAGGCTCCTGACACTGTTGAAGCTATTCCCCGGAGGCCAGATAAGATTTTGTCCCCTCCTGCTATGGATCCCCATTGGTCAAAAGGTCTTCCTGTGGATGCTTTGGTGGTGGCGGCCACAACAAAAAAGGATCTGGCAGAAGAAGAAAGCCAGACTGTCCATCAACCTAACAAAGAGTCCCGGGCCTTGGACAGGATATGGAAGTGCACCTTTGCATCAGCGACCTTTACTATCAGGTCCCTGAATTATATGGCACACTTTACCAGGCTTCAACGGGATCTGATTTCTGAGCTCTCTGAAACCTTGGCTGGGGCCGTATCTGATGAGGTCCGTGACAAAGTGGCTTTTCAGCTGGCCACCACTGAGTCAATATCTAACTCCTCTATGCGACTGATATCTCACGCATCAGAAGGAGCAGCTAGAGCAGTGGGTTCAGCTGCGGTCTTGAGACGACACATCTGGATGCACTTGTGCAATTTTGTGGAACCTTTTAAGGCTTCCTTTCTTAATGGTCCCATTGAGGCCTCCTCATTGTTTGGATCCAAAGTTAAAAGCACACTGGCCAGATGTGAACAGGACGGTAAGACCCTTTCTGCCATATGTGTCCACTATTCTTCCCCTCAACGTGCTTTCTCCCAAAACCAAAAGAGTGGGAAGATATGGTTCAAGAAATCTCAGGGTCCTTTCCTTGACACACAGGCCGAGTTCTCCCCTAGAGGCAGAGGGGGAAACTCACAGGGAAGACACTCCTTTTGGGGCAGAGGGGGTCCGCATAACCAGGGTTCCAGGGATTCTTTCTCTGGCCAATCCTACCAGCACTCCTGAAGAGCGGCCCAACTCCTTTTCTCTGAAGGTAGTTGGGGGACCTCTCTCCTTGTACCCTTCTGCCTGGTTAACCATCACCTCCAATTCTTGGGTACAAAGGATTATAACCAGAGGTTATCATATCCCCTGCGATCTTTGTCCTGTCCCTTCAAAAAACCTTCCTGACATTCCACCCAGTCAAAGGGAAGAAGCAGCACTAGAGATAGAAAATCTGCTAAGAAAGAGAGTCATCCAAATAGTCCCTCCAGACCAGATAGGATACGGATTCTACTCAAGACTATTTTTGGTACCAAAGAAAACCGGGGACTGGAGACCAGTTTTGGATCTCAGTGTATTGAACAAGTTTGTGAGAGTACAAAAATTCTGGATGGTCACAATACAGTCTATTCTCCCACTTTTGGAAAAAGATGATTGGATGTGCTCGATAGATCTTCAAGATGCGTACTAACACATAAAAATGGACAGACCATCAAGAAGATTTCTGCACTTCCATGCAGGAGCCAGCCACTACCAGTTCAGAGTACTGCCCTTCGGAATCTCTACAGCCCTTAGAGTGTTCACAAAGTGCATGGCAGTTGTCACAGCTCACTTGCGACTTTAAGGATTCCAGGTGTTTCCATACCTAGAAGACTGGCTCATTTCTGCCCCCACCAGACATCTACTGGAAGAAGCCCTGGCATACTCCCTCCTCACTGCACAAAGGCTAGGCATAACCATAAACTGGGAAAAATCCAGTCTCACTCCATCTCAGTCGACAGAATTCATAGGGGTTATCTTGGACATGAAGAACTGCAGAGCTGCTATTCCAGAGCACAGAATTTTAAGGATAAAGCAACAACTAATTCCAATCCTTTCAAGGGAGAAATCCACGGCTCACTCAGTTCTACAGCTGTTGGGTTCCATGGCAGCCTTCATCACCGTTGTCCCCCTGGACAGGTTTCACACGAGGCTTCTACAATGGCTACTGCTCATCCAGTGGGATCCCTTTCAGCATCCTCTTTCAGCCATGATTCGAGTAACCTACAGGTGCAAACAGGATTTAAATTGGTGGATAACACACAATCTGTCACAATGGTCTCACCCTTTCTCCTCCAACAACCCAAGGCCCTGATGGGGTGTGGGGGGGGGCTATGTCAGGGACAGACAGTCTAAAGCACATGGTCCGAACTGGAGGCCCATCTGCATAAAAATGTTCTTGAGCTAAGGGCGGTGCTTCTGGCGTTGCAAGCATTCCATCCCCTGCTGCCATCTGGGACAATTGCGATTCAATCAGACAACACAGCGGTGGTCTAGTACATCAACACACAAGGTGGAACCAAATCTTACCCCCTTTGTCGAGAGGCCATGAGGATATGGCAGTGGGTGATGGCTACCAACCATTTTCTTCTAGCAATGCACATTCCCGGGAGTTCCAGCGTGTTGGCAGGCAAACTCAGCAGGTGCATTCTTCAACCTCACGCATGGTCCCTGAATTCCTTGATAGAGGCAGAGATCTTCCACCGCTGGGGCCGCCCTTCTTGTGACCTCTTTGCATCCCCGACCAACTACAAATGCAGCAACTACTTCACCCTGATTCCCCATCTGGGACAGTCACCCAGGGATGCTCAAGTCCATGATTGGCCCTTGGGTCTTCTTTATGCATTCCCACCCTTTCCCCTCATTCCCCAGTTTCTGAAGAAAGCCTGTTGGTTGAAGAGCAAGGTGATCCTCATAGCACCATATTGGCCTTGACGGATTTGGTTCCTCTTTCTTTGGCCTCACCTACTAGATTGACCATGGATTCTCCATCCAACCCTGGAGTTGATCTCACATCCACAGAACCCGATCCATCCCAACTTGAACAGCCTGAAGCTCACGGCTTGGCTACTCCAATTCCCTTGATTGCCAGGCAGAATGATCTTTCTTTACCAGTATGTGACATTCTCATTGCATATCATAAGTCTTCCACTAGCATTACTTATCTGAGCAAGTGGAAAAGATTTACCTATTGGCTGAAAGATAAACAAGTAGATCCCTTCTCAGCACCAGTGTCAATAATACTAGATTATCTGGCCGACCTTTTTCAATCGGGTCTATTGGCCTCTAGCATTAGAGTTCATTTAGCTGCAATCTCTAATTTTCATGAAGGTGTCCAAGATTCCTCTCTTATGTCCCACAAATTGTGCAAGACCTTCATAAAAGGTGTGAATCATCTGAAACCACCTTTTAGGGACCCTATTCAACCATGGGATTTATCATTAGTTCTACAAGCTCTTACAATGCCACCTTTCAAACCAGCCTCTTCTTGCGACCTCAAGCATTTGTCATGGAAAACCTTGTTTCTGGTCGCCATTACTTCTGCCAGATGTATTTCTGAGCTTCAAGCTTTATGTATCAAGAGTCCATACTTGATTTTTCATAGAGATAGAGTGTCTCTGAGAACTAATCCATAATTTCTGCCAAAAGTGATCTCTGAAATGTCCATTAATCAAACCATTGAATTGCCAGTTTTCTTTCCTAATCATTCAAACAGAGGAGAGTATTGAATACATACCCTAGATATCCACTGGCAAATCCATTTTTACTTAAACAAGACTAGTTCCTTTAAAAAATCTGACCAGTTATTTCTGGCCTTTTCCGGACCTAGATTGGGATCTGCTGTTGCTAAGGTCACATTAGCTAGATGGTTGAAGGACTGTGTGACCTTCATCTGTATACAACACAATATCTCATTGCCTACTACCATGAAAGCTCATTCAACAAGGTTGGTCGCAACTTCTGCTGCCTTCCATGCCAGAGCTTCTTTACATGACATCTGTGCAGCTGCAACTTGGGCTACACCTCATACCTTCATCAATCATTACAAATTGGATTTGGCTTCCAGGGGAAGAGCATCTTTCGGTTCTATGGTGCTCAGGAATGTCCTTCCATGAGAGCCTTCCAGGAATAGAGGTAGTTGGGGACTCTGTCCCATGCATAAGGAATGAACGAGGATTAATAATATCAGATAAAGAAGTTATGTCTTACCATAACATTCCATCTGTATTGTTGATTCTTGTTCAGTCATTACAACCCTCCCTCCTTCCCCTCCTGTGGTTTCTAGTGGATCTCACCATCTGGCTCTCTTAGGTTATTTGACCAGAGGTAGCCTCTACCTTCTTTGACTTGCAAACTCAATCTGAGGTAACAGGAAGAGGGGGATTGTGGGTAAGAGTTTAACTCGAGAGTTTGAAGCTAACGTGAGCTTGGAATATGGCCGGCTCGGTTCAGAGGTCGGAACCAATACCCATGCGTAATGACTGAACGAGGATCAACAATACAGATGGAACATTGTGGCAAGACATAACTTCTTTTTCCTGCTAGAATGGTTGCTTCTCTTATCACAGTCATGTAATGTAATCCCACAACAACTGTTGGTCAACATCCACAGAACAAGTTGTGTGGTATGGTATTCCTAATTTTCTTTTACATTCACTCATTCTGATGCATGATACAATTATTTAAGCACCAACTTAATGTATATTTAATGTGGCTTAGTAGTACTTCATGTTGTGTAGTGTGTGCAAGGTCTGGGGTTTGAGACTTACAGAGGTGTTTTATTTTGTTCCTGAGCAGAACAAGGGCCCTCACATACAGAGTGACTAAGGCACTTTTAAGCAGTTGTGAGTGGGTTTGCACGGGTTTGCACAATGCCTCGCATTGCTTAGCCAAGCGCAAACAAGCACAAATCTACGCAAACCCACTCACTATTGCTTAATAGTGCTTACTCCTGCTCACCCCCGTGCTAATTTCTTTGAAAGAAAAGAAAAATGGGGAGATAGGATAGTGGTGAAAAAGGGGCACAAAGAGAGAAAGACAGTATGGAAAATAGCTCGGGATGTGCAGGACAGGTGTAGGGAAGGTCCATAACTGCCCATTTCTTCAACAGCAACAGCTGTGCATAAGCAATACATTTGGAGGTAGATATGAACTCTTCAACCCCTGAGAGAGGGGTGAGGACAACAAAGTATGTTGTAATGCCAGTTAAACAACATTTCATGTGTCCAGTGGACATGCATGCAAAATGGGCAGCTATGTATGGGGTGTAATTTTTTTTGGGAACAGATTGCCCCCCCTTTTTTTCAGGTGAGAGTGGAATGTGGGGTAGGGGAAGTAGGTATATTTGGGGAGGTAGGTTGGGGAGGTAAACAGACAAGACAAACAAGACACATACAGGGGCAGTATATGACACGTGGTGGGTGAACACCTTTGACGGGGAGGGATGTTTGGAAATTGCAAGTCCATGAGCCCCCAGATGGAAACAGTGGGACTGAGGTCCCCACCAATGGGCAGTCACCACTGCATCTTCACGGCCCAGAAGGTGGCTGTGCTGGGGCCTATGTAGGAGGGGCAGGCTGACCCGTGAGTTGCACCACTCGGGCCTCAAGCTGGTGTAGAGGTTCTGCAACAGAACGCTCAATCTCTCTATGCACCACAGCCTGGACCGTACGAAGGGTGATAGGTGCCTCTCCGCCCACGCTTGCACGGGGGGGGGCAAGCCCCATCCTCTGCAGCGCTTCCACCTGAAGGTGGCACAGGCCCAACGGAGGAGGAGGTCCCAGGCTGGGCACTGGATCTGCTGGGGCCAGGTGCCATGGCCAACTGAGATGGGACAGGTGGGTCCGCTGGGACCGGCCTTCCCATACGAACTATGTTTTGGAGAGTTTAATAAAGATATGGGTTAGTAACAGTCAACAGCATTCCCAATTAGTTATAACAGCATGCAGAAGTATTCCCATTAACCCAACACACCAGATTTTCAACAGTTGAAAAGCAAGCATAACACATGCATATATAGAACAATAGTGGACATTACAACAGCATGCAGGTTTAATTGATGGCAACAGGCCCACCTATATTGTGGTATTTTAACAGGGAACATGCATAGAAATAAATGCAAATATTTATAAACCAATAGGACATATGTCCCAACAAATGTTTTGAAATTAGACATACCGAGTGAGGTGTGGAATTGCATTTTTTATGCACATACAGTAGGGTGGAAAAAGATAGCTCAATTAACAACTTATATATCCTTCTAGTTTTCACTACATTCCTATTAACTGCAGCTATATGTCCCTTACATGTATTATTACACTACCCAATGTCCTTATATTGTGCAATTGGATTTTGCTAGATCATTATATACATGAGCTGTATCTTACATACAAACTGTCCAAGATGCAGATGTTACTGCAACATATTTTGAGAATTGCTCACACACACTACTGCTAAGATGGTACACTGACAGCTCTACTTTCATATAATTATCTAGATATGCTCAGGTGAAAGTATCATTTATATGTTAACAGCTCCCTACATTTTTGGCAGCACACTGACATTTCTGGGGAACACAATACCAAGCTACTCATGTGCCAGATTAACCTGTACATGCTGGGCATGAACCAACAGTTGAGGGCTGTAAATATGCATAAAAGCTACTGGCACTCCCTTCATCTACGTTATATGGGCCTACCCAAGTGTGGGTTGACACTGCTTAATACAACACTACTATTTGTAGAAAGCAACAGTACAACAACGTATCAAAGAAAATGACACACACACACTTAAGGAATTATACATTTATTAAAGGATTATTACACTTTTATTTATTGGGTTAAAAACACTTTTTGAAGGCTCTCTAATTTATTTTGTATAACAGTGCATGCAGAATAATTACTAACCTGCCTCATGATGCAACCTTTGCAGCCTATCTTCATGGGCTTGCACATTCATAGCCCGGTCACCCACGGCTGTAAAGTAAATGCAGTGATATTGAGACATACCTATCCATAGTATAGACAAGCATGGCAATTCTTAACTGCTTAATACAATGGCTACTTACTCAGTACTGGAACATTAGGCATCCTACAGGTTCCTGGATCCACCGGTCCAGTTCATCCCCCCTATGCCACTTCAGGTCAGAATAATGGTGCCTGACCTGCTCTCCAGTCCGAGGAACACCAGTGGCACTGGTGAGATCATGGGCAAGACTGTTCCAGGCCTCTGTTTTATGTTTAGTACCCTGGTACTGGCCCTGCAGGAGTCTTTGCTCATGTTTGTGGATAAGGAGCCAAACCATAATTTTGGACTCCTGGATGCCCCAGAGTTGTGCTCTAAACCGAGTGCCCTCACCTACACCAGCCATGCTGACTGCAGAAGGAAGCTACAACCAGTTATAGCAAGTATTCCCACCTGTGGAGATTAAATATGCCTCATTTCCCGCACTTATTTGTGATTGGCCAGTTTTGAAAAAGCTCAGCTGTGGGCACGCCTGCTTAGCTGATGTTGGCAATGTTTAAAATCCCTTTGATAGATATGTCTCTGTTTAAAGTGCATGCTTGTGAAATGCTATCATGGCTTAGTGGTTAAGGACTGTGACGATAGTGCACAGTGTCCTGAGTTAGAGTCCTGTCATTGCTTTTTATTTTCCTGCTGGGCAGAACTGACTGGTTAAGGAACAGTAAAGCAGGTATGAGCATATTTACCCGACTTTGCACGACTTTGCCTGACGTTGCGCTGGTTAGCGTAGAGTTGCGTGAAGGTAATCAGCAGTAACGTGCGGTGAACCTGTGTTACTCTTCCTTAGCATTGCGCAGCTATGCGTAAATGTATTTAAATATGCTCAATACTGGTAACGTGGTTAGCAGTGCTTTATATTGCTTAAAATAAGGTACTCATACCTCAGAATGCATAAACATTTCATCTTCATATATATATAATTCATGCACTACTAAATGTAACATTTCAATGCTTTTTACAAAACTTATACATAAAAAAATGTCAGGAAATGTTTTTGTATACAGATTTCCCACAGAAAATGGAACATGCAGTAGTGGGACTTGAACTGGGAATGCCTCCTCTTTGTGCGAAAGCTCTAACTACTATGCTATCGCTATGTTGCTTAATTTGCATATATTTTTCTTGTTATCCTCTTCTGGTGTCTAAGCTGCTGTAACTGTAGCTAAGCAATGGGCAAACCCGTGCAACTACGCGCAGCTATATCGGAAGATAAAACAAAAAAATTATTTTTATTTTTTATTCTGTTAGTTGTTGAACATATGGGGGAGTGTAGTGTTACATTGTACACATATGAGCAGACTCGTTCATTTAAATGTAAAGTTGCAGCATTTCTTCATTGCAGGGGTGTGGATATTTGGACTACTCAGCAGTCCAACATACCCCCTAAACTTGTCCACGATCCGTGTAAGCTTTAGAGTTGAGGCAGCGCACCTTCATTAATATGCATGGTGCACTGCCATCATAATCTTACACTGGCGCTTCCATGCAAGACTAATCTAGCAATCATGTGAGGTTTCAAAGGGCGGAAGACGGTTCAAACGAACAATTCCTCATTTTCAGCATCAGATGGACATTACACTTCATGTGATGAAGAGGCAGAAAACCAAGAGGAATACCCTGTTTTGCTACCAGCTCAACAACCAGAACGACATTATCAAACCTTTCAGAATTATACTAACAACTACAGGGGAGGAAGGCAAGGCAGAAAATGTGTTAGTGAACAACAAGGACATTTTCAAAGGGACTCCTACCCCCAGTGGGGGTATAAAAGAGGTAAAAGATAATTTGATACCTCGATTGAGTGAGAGTTATATTGTTAATCTTTCTGGACATGTCTTTTCTGATTGTGAATTTGAGGTTTTGAACCGCGGCGTATACCTCGTATTTATGACATCAAATGTGATGTGTTTAAATTTAGTAGAAAACTACATCTAAAGCATTTTTTTAGAAAATCAGATATAGATGATAATTTTACAGATTGTAATGACAGTGTGAATATGTCGTGTGAAAACTTTTTTACATGTGAATCTGACAGTCCATTTAATGCTTATTGTAGGTTCGATACTAGTAATGTTTACACGAAAAGTGTTTTTTACCTCCATTTTTAAATAAAGAAGTAGGTCATTTTTTCAATATGTTGAATTATGCTATTGAAGATGTGTTTAATATTTTTTTTTAAAATAGACAGCATGTTGATTATAACTTGTCCATTACAGAATGGAAAGCTCTTCAAGCTTTAGGTAAAATGAAGGATGTAATCTTTAAACCCTCAGTCAAAGGGAATAAGCTTGTCATTATGCATTATACTCAGTATATGGCTGTGTTTTGAACATTTAGAGGATGATAGAATTTATGAGAGAACTGACATGTTGGCATATAATGAAGCAATTGCTGAGTATGCTGAGTTATTGCATAAGGGTAATAGACTTGGTTATTTCTCTGAAACTGATATTAAGAAGAAGTTTAATATAGATGGATGTAAAATGGCATATTTTTATTGCCTCCCCAAGATTCATAAAAATTTAAATAGCCTACCGGGGAGGCCTATAATCTCGGTTTGTGAATATTTCACCCATAAACTATGCCTTTTTTTACATAGTTTTTTTTACATAGTTATTTAGCACCTGTAGTATATAATTTGCCATCTTATATTCGAGATATATTTGATTTTTTGCAAAAGATTCATGATATTAAGTGGAACAGTAACATGTATTTTTTTACATTAGATGTTAAAAGCCTCTATACGAACATCAGCCATAATTTTGGCATGGAGGCTTTGAGATTTTTTTAGGTATCTCACCAGTGACAGAATATATAGCAGAATTGGTATATTTCTGTCTTACACATAATTTTTTTGAGTTTAATAATAATCTTTTTAGGCAGAGACAAGGAACAGCAATGAGGGCTGCTTTTGCCCCCATGTATGCTAGTCTAAGCATGGGCCTTTTTGAGAATGAATATATATATAGGAATATGTTTTTTTGTCAGCATGTTATTAGGAACTACAGGTATATTGATGATTTAATTTTTATAGCTGAGGGGGGACAGGACTTAATAACAGAATTTGTTAGTTCTCTGTATAATAATAGACATGGTCTACAATTTGATGGCCTTAATATAGGAATACATATTCCTTTTCTGGATGCAGTCATTGGTATTAGGAATGGTTCTGAACTAATGACGTCAGTGCACAGAAAGTTTGATCAAGGTACACAGTTTGTTCATGACCATAGTTGTCATCCTACACATACTATGGAAGCACTTCCTTTTGGTGAGATGCTTAGAATATCTAACAAATCAGAACTTTGATAATTCTGGTTTTTTAGGGGCAAGGTACAACACTCGGTACCAAGACCAGAGGAAGAACTGGAACAACTGACTTTTTCACAAATGAATCATAGTATTGGTGACCTATCCCCAGTTTTTCCTAACATTCTTAAAAATAGTAAAGGTGACTTTAACATATACAATTTTACCAACTTTACAATTGAACAAGAATTGATTGATTTACTGTCTCTTGGTAACACCTTTGTTCCTAACTGTCATTTTAACCTTACTGACACTATCATTGATGTAAAACACTTTACAAGGAAACTTAATCTAGGTTTACTGTTTTCTTCTTCTATGCAGTGTGAACTAAATAATCTTAGATTGTCAAGTGTTTATAACCCTCCCCTACATCCCAGCTTAGCCTTATTTGAAAAGGCCTGTGAGGTTGACTTAAGACACTTTGAAGCCCAAGCCAAATTCTTGGTAAAAAAACAAAAGTTCAACATCACAAAAGAACAACATACATTATTAAGGGAATTGGAAAACATCCCGGTGAGGGTCTTAAAACCTGATAAGGGAGGGGGACTTGTCATTCTTGATAACGATGATTATTCGGCAAGAATGCAGCACATCCTTGATAGTCAGGCTTATAGGTCCTCTTCTCTTAATGAAATTAACACAACATTTGTTAGAAATAGAGGGTATTTCAGGGACCTTTTCCTTGCAGGGAAAATTAATACCGATGTCTATCATTATATTGACATCACTTTACCAAAAACACCTATAATTTTCGGAACTCCGAAAATTCACAAGAACTTACAAGATCCACCAATTAGAGCACTTATTGATGGGAGGTCTTCTATGACCCATCCCTGCGCTCGATTGGTGGATAATATTCTTAGTAAATATCTAAAATTGATTCCCTGTATTTGCAAGGATTCATGGTCCTTTCTCACTAACATTAACCAACTGAAAATCATTCATGAGTTCAATTTCCTGACAATTGATATAGTGGACCTATATACCTCCATTCCACATCAGGAGGCATCAGAATGGGTAGGATTACTGTTACAGGAATTAGGAGCACCTCAAATTGAAATAGATACAGTCACCGAATTAATTGACATCATACTAACATCTAATTTTTTCATTTTTGAAAATCATTATTTTCTACAAACTCAAGGTATAGCCATGGGCTCACCTTGTGGCACAACTGTTGCCAACATGGTAGTAGCCTTTTGGGAGAAAAAATTCCTTTTATCAAGCCCTCAAGCTACACAACACTTTATTACACAAGATATCTGGACGATATCTTTGTTTTATTTTGAGGCTCTGAACAAGACGCCATCACTACCATCGACTTTATGAATGGCACCACGTCATTCTTTAAATTTACTTATCACTTTTCAACTGACGTCATTGACTACTTGGATGTTAAACTTGAAAGGGGGAATACTACAAATACACTTTTTTCTACTATACACAGAAAACCTACTTATTGTAATTCATTGCTCCATTTTTCAAGTCAACACCCTTATAGACAAAAAAGATCAATAGTCAAGGGTCAGTTGATTCGTGCAGCCAGAATGTGTAGCACCATGGATCTTTTTAATAAGGAGTGTTTATTACTTTCTGAAATGTTCTCTAACCGTGACTATCCAGGCTCATTAATAGAAGAGCTCATTATAGAAGTCACCAATAAGAGACTAAATGGTTTTTACAAACCCTTACTTTCCAACATTACCACACAATCCAGTAATGAACCTTCAACTGTAGGTTTAAGCCCCCCATCAGATGTGTCATCTACTTTAAGCGAGGTAAATGCCACTACCAAAAAACAAATTAATTATTCTTTCAGCTTCATCACAGTCTTTAATATGGATTCCAGAATTATTAACTCTATTCTGTTCAAAAATTGGTATTTTATTTCCAGTAACAGTGCCCTCTCTGAAAAACTTGGGGATAAACCACTTATAGTTTATCGGAGAGGTAAAAATCTAAAGAACTTTCTGGAAACTAAAAAACATCTAGATTTCCATTCTCGTCAGAAAGGCACTTTTACTTGTGGTAACTGTAACTGGTGTAAATGCCTTAGAACAGGGAACTCAATGGTATTAAATGGCAGAAAGCTTATTAGCCACTATAAAGTCAACTGTAATACAAAATTTATAGTTTATCTGGCTCATTGTGTTTGTTGCTCAGCTTACTATATTGGTAAAACTGAGCAAAAATTCAAAGAGAGAATTTACCAGCATATGTATGCCATTAAAAAAGGCAAGGAAGACAACGCTCTCTCTAAACACATTTTGATAAATAAAGATCATAGTTTTCAATTTTTTGCCATTGACCATGTCCCTCATAATATCAGAGGAGGCCCTGGACCTATTATTTTAGAGACTAAAGAACTAGAGTGGCAATTAAAACTCAATGCTTTCCAACCACCGGGCTTGAATGACAACTGCAACATTTCTTGCCTTTTAAAACTTAAAAGCTACCTCAGATAGCTACTATTTTTTTAGGTCTTCTTACATTTTGTTGTTATTTTATTATTTTTTTATTATTTGCCTAGGGGTGCAGTCTTTAATCTCACATTCTCACATCCCTATATTCTGAATCTGAACTACTCTATATTACCCTTCCAATGGGGACATACATTCCACATTGGATTATTTACTATACTACTTGGTATAGCGTGGTTTTACTTTTAGCACATTTGAACCCTGTGATTTATTTCCATATTTTGATTTTTCTTAACATCTATGGTACAACTTGGTGGTATATGGTGGATCGTATAGCTTGTGATTACACCTTTAAGTCCACCTTAAGCATTTATAATATACTGGTGACTCACTTAGTCGGTAGTGGGCAGTATCATAGAGACCTACAGAATGAGGTGCTTCCGGTTCTTTGGGGACTTTAGTGTGCATATTTTTCTCCTTATTTAGCGCATTTAGAGTCTATAGAATAATGCTTGCCTGGTTCTATGCGAAGAGTGGATGTATTTTTTAAAATAGACTGGCTTGCAAGCGGAGCTGGCGGTTGCTTTGACCGGTGCTCGTACTACTATATACGATCTGTTACTATTAGTGTAATGATTACACAAAATATGGTGTTTAATATATTTACAATTTGCTTAAATGTCTTTTTGGTTTAATATGAGGTACTTCCTTGTTACATTTAAGTTATTTTCTAACGATATGTAACATGGTCTGACTGTCACGGACTTTACACTGAAATTTGAGACCCCGTGGGACGTAATAACTTCTTTTGAGTTTAAGCATGATACCCACTTTAATTCTTACAGGTTTAGAATTATAGAATGTCGTTTTAAGATTTGTGTTGTTGTGGTTTATCAACAAATGTTAGTATGTGAGGACAGTTTATTTGTTGATACGATATTGATAGCTATTTGATTTTTTCTGTTTACCACTTAACATTCTCGCTTTGGATTTTAAAATGAATGGCTTGCTTTAACAAGCAGATCTGTATATTTATAATAAATGTATTATTAATTTTATTTGTAATTGGTTATATACAGGTCGTAGGGATATGTTTTTTAACTTTGTAGTGATACTGATGTCACTTTTTAATGAGATGTTATTCGTCACATTATCGCACCATAATTTGGCTTTTATGTTTAAAAGAAACTTTCAATGGTCTTATTTTGTACTCTGAGGAAGCTACAACAGAGTTTGTGGCGTTGCTTGTCTTTTTATTAAAGGTGCATTAAGATTAATCATCGTGAAGTGGACTTTGTGGCTCTTTGACTACCCTGACACAGTTTGTTTTTTCTGGTTTTTCGTGATTGCAACAGTCTGTTTTTTGTGTTTGTATCATGGCTACAGGGTTGTCGGAAAGTCCATCCAGCCCGAATATTTTCGGGACTCAAACGGAGCAGGAGGAGCCAAACAGGGATATGAACAATATCCTAACGGCTATTACAAAAAGACTGGATTTGCTTTGTGGTATGGATCAACTGGACTCAAAAATAGGGCAAGGGCACTTGAACAATCCCTTACCGCTTAATGCTGCTTCTTCTTCCTATAGTTCCAGTGGCATTACAGCGGCACAACGCTCTAATCATATGCCCACGGGGGGAGAATCTCTCCCTCAGTTAACATCATCCAACAGGGTCTTAAATGGCCCAGTTAACAACAACCAACATACGGTGCTTATTGGCGTTCCTTCCCTACAGGATTGGATTTCTGACTTCAACTCCTTTTCTTTTGTACAACAGGGAGCCCAGGAACTACCGGCACAACAATCATCAGACTCTAATCCAATGGACTCAATGGTGAGCAAATTACAGTGTTTTGACATTAAACTGGTTAAACTACGTAAACTACAATTAGAAGTTTGCTATTTTAAACAATGTGTCAAGGACAAAATTATACGAAGGGCCTGCGGAGCAATTTTGCTCCCACTGGACTCATTAATGATGACTGTTTTCTGAATGACTTGAAAATTCTTTTTGATCAACAAGGTATCCAACTTCTTGACTTAATAATCAAGCACTATTCTCTGCATATTTTATCTTTAACCTCAGAATTGAATGATTTAGACAATGCTATTAAGAATGACTTGGACTTGACAATTTCAAATATGATTATACTCGTATTTTTAATAGTATAGATGCTCTTCTCACGAAATTAAAGGCCAATAAATCAAAAAAGCTTTACCGTGACAACCTGGCATATCAACAAAACAAGGCCTATGAAAACTGTCTCTTCCCCGGGGACACCTAGGGAATAGTGAACAACAAATCCCTGAACTCAACAGACCTGTTGATGACCAGGACTCTCACCAGCAAACCCGCTACCACAAGACTCAACAGGTTCTAATACAGGCCCCAGGCGCAGTAACAGAATACGGGCTAACCGTTTCAATTCCAACAAGAACAGGAATAACAATGGGTACCAGCAGGGCCCCAACTTTCCTTCTCAAAATCAGAACTTTGATAATTCTGGTTTTTTAGGGGCAAGGTACAACACTCGGTACCAAGACCAGAGGAAGAACTGGAACAACTGACTTTTTCACAAATGAATCATAGTATTGGTGACCTATCCCCAGTTTTTCCTAACATTCTTAAAAATAGTAAAGGTGACTTTAACATATACAATTTTACCAACTTTACAATTGAACAAGAATTGATTGATTTACTGTCTCTTGGTAACACCTTTGTTCCTAACTGTCATTTTAACCTTACATACACTATCATTGATGTAAAACACTTTACAAGGAAACTTAATCTAGGTTTACTGTTTTCTTCTTCTATGCAGTGTAAACTAAATAATCTTAGATTGTCAAGTGTTTATAACCCTCCCCTACATCCCAGCTTAGCCTTATTTGAAAAGGCCTGTGAGGTTGACTTAAGACACTTTGAAGCCCAAGCCAAATTCTTGGTAAAAAAACAAAAGTTCAACATCACAAAAGAACAACATACATTATTAAGGGAATTGGAAAACATCCCGGTGAGGGTCTTAAAACCTGATAAGGGAGGGGGACTTGTCATTCTTGATAACGATGATTATTCGGCAAGAATGCAGCACATCCTTGATAGTCCAGCTTATAGGTCCTCTTCTCTTAATGAAATGAACACAACATTTGTTAGAAATAGAGGGTATTTCAGGGACCTTTTCCTTGCAGGGAAAATTAATAGCGATGTCTATCATTATATTGACATCACTTTACCAAAAACACCTATAATTTTCGGAATTCCGAAAATTCACAAGAACTTACAAGATCCACCAATTAGAGCACTTATTGATGGGAGGTCTTCTATGACCCATCCCTGCGCTCGATTGGTGGATAATATTCTTAGTAAATATCTAAAATTGATTCCCTGTATTTGCAAGGATTCATGGTCCTTTCTCACTAACATTAACCAACTGAAAATCATTCATGAGTTCAGTTTCCTGACAATTGATATAGTGGACCTATATACCTCCATTCCACATCAGGAGGCATCAGAATGGGTAGGATTACTGTTACAGGAATTAGGAGCACCTCAAATTGAAATAGATACAGTCACCGAATTAATTGACATCATACTAACATCTAATTTTTTCATTTTTGAAAATCATTATTTTCTACAAACTCAAGGTATAGCCATGGGCTCACCTTGTGGCACAACTGTTGCCAACATGGTAGCAGCCTTTTGGGAGAAAAAATTCCTTTTATCAAGCCCTCAAGCTACACAACACTTTATTTATTACACAAGATATCTGGGCGATATCTTTGTTTTATTCGAGCTCTGAACAAGACGCCATCACTACCATCGACTTTATGAATGGCACCACGTCATTCTTTAAATTTACTTATCACTTTTCAACTGACGTCATTGACTACTTGGATGTTAAACTTGAAAGGGGGAATACTACAAATACACTTTTTTCTACTATACACAGAAAACCTACTTATTGTAATTCATTGCTCCATTTTTCAAGTCAACACCCTTATAGACAAAAAAGATCAATAGTCAAGGGTCAGTTGATTCGTGCAGCCAGAATGTGTAGCACCATGGATCTTTTTAATAAGGAGTGTTTATTACTTTCTGAAATGTTCTCTAACCGTGACTATCCAGGCTCATTAATAGAAGAGCTCATTATAGAAGTCACCAATAAGAGACTAAATGGTTTTTACAAACCCTTACTTTCCAACATTACCACACAATCCAGTAATGAACCTTCAACCGTAGGTTTAAGCCCCCCATCAGATGTGTCATCTACTTTAAGCCGAGTAAATGCCACTACCAAAAAACAAATTAATTATTCTTTCAGCTTCATCACAGTCTTTAATATGGATTCCAGAATTATTAACTCTATTCTGTTCAAAAATTGGTATTTTATTTCCAGTAACAGTGCCCTCTCTGAAAAACTTGGGGATAAACCACTTATAGTTTATCGGAGAGGTAAAAATCTAAAGAACTTTCTGGAAACTAAAAAACATCTAGATTTCCATTCTCGTCAGAAAGGCACTTTTACTTGTGGTAACTGTAACTGGTGTAAATGCCTTAGAACAGGGAACTCAATGGTATTAAATGGCAGAAAGCTTATTAGCCACTATAAAGTCAACTGTAATAAAAATTTATAGTTTATCTGGCTCATTGTGTTTGTTGCTCAGCTTACTATATTGGTAAAACTGAGCAAAAATTCAAAGAGAGAATTTACCAGCATATGTATGCCATTAAAAAAGGCAAGGAAGACAATGCTCTCTCTAAACACATTTTGATAAATAAAGATCATAGTTTTCAATTTTTTGCCATTGACCATGTCCCTCATAATATCAGAGGAGGCCCTGGACCTATTATTTTAGAGACTAAAGAACTAGAGTGGCAATTAAAACTCAATGCTTTCCAACCACCGGGCTTGAATGACAACTGCAACATTTCTTGCCTTTTAAAACTTAAAAGCTACCTCAGATAGCTACTATTTTTTTGGGTCTTCTTACATTTTGTTGTTATTTTATTATTTTTTTATTATTTGCCTAGGGGTGCAGTCTTTAATCTCACATTCTCACATCCCTATATTCTGAATCTGAACTACTCTATATTACCCTTCCAATGGGGGCATACATTCCACATTGGATTATTTACTATACTACTTGGTATAGCGTGGTTTTACTTTTAGCACATTTGAACCCTGTGATTTATTTCCATATTTTTGATTTTTTCTTAACATCTATGGTACAACTTGGTGGTATATGGTGGATCGTATAGCTTGTGATTACACCTTTTAAGTCCACCTTAAGCATTTATAATATACTGGTGACTCACTTAGTCGGTAGTGGGCAGTATCATAGAGACCTACGGGAATGAGGTGCTTCCCGGTTCTTTGGGGACTTTAGTGTGCATATTTTTTTCTCCTTATTTCGCGCATTTAGAGTCTATAGAATAATGCTTGCCTGGTTCTATGCGAAGAGTGGATGTATTTTTTAAAATAGACTGGCTTGCAAGCGGAGCTGGCGGTTGCTTTTGACCGGTGCTCGTACTACTATATACGATCTGTTACTATTAGTGTAATGATTACACAAAATATGGTGTTTAATATATTTACAATTTGCTTAAATGTCTTTTTGGTTTAATATGAGGTACTTCCTTGTTACATTTAAGTTATTTTCTAACGATATGTAACATGGTCTGACTGTCACGGACTTTACACTGAAATTTGAGACCCCGTGGGACGTAATAACTTCTTTTGAGTTTAAGCATGATACCCACTTTAATTCTTACAGGTTTAGAATTATAGAATGTCGTTTTTTAAGATTTGTGTTGTTGTGGTTTATCAACAAATGTTAGTATGTGAGGACAGTTTATTTGTTGATACGATATTGATAGCTATTTGATTTTTTCTGTTTACCACTTAACATTCTCGCTTTGGATTTTAAAATGAATGGCTTGCTTTAACAAGCAGATCTGTATATTTATAATAAATGTATTATTAATTTTATTTGTAATTGGTTATATACAGGTCGTAGGGATATGTTTTTTAACTTTGTAGTGATACTGATGTCACTTTTTAATGAGATGTAATTCGTCACATTATGCGCACCATAATTTGGCGCGCTTTTATGTTTAAAAAGAAACTTTCAATGGTCTTATTTTGTACTCTGAGGAAGCTACAACAGAGTTTGTGGCGAAAACGTTGCTTGTCTTTTATTAAAGGTGCGTTAAGATTAATCATCGTGAAGTGGACTTTGTGGCTCTTTGACTACCCTGACACAGTTTGTTTTTTCTGGTTTTTCGTGATTGCAACAGTCTGTTTTTTGTGTTTGTATCATGGCTACAGGGTTGTCGGAAAGTCCATCCAGCCCGAATATTTTCGGGACTCAAACGGAGCAGGAGGAGCCAAACAGGGATATGAACAATATCCTAACGGCTATTACAAAAAGACTGGATTTGCTTTGTGGGCGTATGGATCAACTGGACTCAAAAATAGGGCAAGGGCACTTGAACAATCCCTTACCGCTTAATGCTGCTTCTTCTTCCTATAGTTCCAGTGGCATTACAGCGGCTGGCGCTCTAATCATATGCCCACGGGGGGAGAATCTCTCCCTCAGTTAACATCATCCAACAGGGTCTTAAATGGCCCAGTTAACAACAACCAACATACGGTGCTTATTGGCGTTCCTTCCCTACAGGATTGGATTTCTGACTTCAACTCCTTTTCTTTTGTACAACAGGGAGCCCAGGAACTACCGGCACAACAATCATCAGACTCTAATCCAATGGACTCAATGGTGAGCAAATTACAGTGTTTTGACATTAAACTGGTTAAACTACGTAAACTACAATTAGAAGTTTGCTATTTTAAACAATGTGTCAAGGACAAAATTATACCGAAGGGCCTGCGGAGCAATTTTGCTCCCACTGGACTCATTAATGATGACTGTTTTCTGAATGACTTGAAAATTCTTTTTGATCAACAAGGTATCCAACTTCTTGACTTAATAATCAAGCACTATTCTCTGCATATTTTATCTTTAACCTCAGAATTGAATGATTTAGACAATGCTATTAAGAATGACTTGGACTTCGACAATTTCAAATATGATTATACTCGTATTTTTAATAGTATAGATGCTCTTCTCACGAAATTAAAGGCCAATAAATCAAAAAAGCTTTACCGTGACAACCTGGCATATCAACAAAACAAGGCCTATGAAAAACTGTCTCTTCCCTGGGGACACCTAGGGAATAGTGAACAACAAATCCCTGAACTCAACAGACCTGTTGATGACCAGGACTCTCACCAGCAAACCCCGCTACCACAAGACTCAACAGGTTCTAATACAGGCCCCAGACGCAGTAACAGAATACGGGCTAACCGTTTCAATTCCAACAAGAACAGGAATAACAATGGGTACCAGCAGGGCCCCAACTTTCCTTCTCAAAATCAGAACTTTGATAATTCTGTTTTTTTAGGGGCAAGGTACAACACTCGGTACCAAGACCAGAGGAAGAACTGGAACAACTGACTTTTTCACAAATGAATCATAGTATTGGTGACCTATCCCCAGTTTTTCCTAACATTCTTAAAAATAGTAAAGGTGACTTTAACATATACAATTTTACCAACTTTACAATTGAACAAGAATTGATTGATTTACTGTCTCTTGGTAACACCTTTGTTCCTAACTGTCATTTTAACCTTACATACACTATCATTGATGTAAAACACTTTACAAGGAAACTTAATCTAGGTTTACTGTTTTCTTCTTCTATGCAGTGTAAACTAAATAATCTTAGATTGTCAAGTGTTTATAACCCTCCCCTACATCCCAGCTTAGCCTTATTTGAAAAGGCCTGTGAGGTTGACTTAAGACACTTTGAAGCCCAAGCCAAATTCTTGGTAAAAAAACAAAAGTTCAACATCACAAAAGAACAACATACATTATTAAGGGAATTGGAAAACATCCCGGTGAGGGTCTTAAAACCTGATAAGGGAGGGGGACTTGTCATTCTTGATAACGATGATTATTCGGCAAGAATGCAGCACATCCTTGATAGTCCAGCTTATAGGTCCTCTTCTCTTAATGAAATGAACACAACATTTGTTAGAAATAGAGGGTATTTCAGGGACCTTTTCCTTGCAGGGAAAATCAATAGTGATATCTATCATTACATAGACATCACTTTACCAAAAACACCTATTATTTTCGGAATTCCGAAAATTCATAAGAACTTACAAGACCCACCAATTAGAGCACTCATAGATGGGAGGTCTTCTATGACCCATCCCTGCGCTCGATTGGTGGATAATATTCTTAGTAAATATCTAAAATTGATTCCCTGTATTTGCAAGGATTCATGGTCCTTTCTCACTAACATTAACCAACTGAAAATCATTCATGAGTTCAGTTTCCTGACAATTGATATAGTGGACCTATATACCTCCATTCCACATCAGGAGGCATCAGAATGGGTAGGATTACTGTTACAGGAATTAGGAGCACCTCAAATTGAAATAGATACAGTCACCGAATTAATTGACATCATACTAACATCTAATTTTTTCATTTTTGAAAATCATTATTTTCTACAAACTCAAGGTATAGCCATGGGCTCACCTTGTGGCACAACTGTTGCCAACATGGTAGCAGCCTTTTGGGAGAAAAAATTCCTTTTATCAAGCCCTCAAGCTACACAACACTTTATTTATTACACAAGATATCTGGACGATATCTTTGTTTTATTTCGAGGCTCTGAACAAGACGCCATCACTACCATCGACTTTATGAATGGCACCACGTCATTCTTTAAATTTACTTATCACTTTTCAACTGACGTCATTGACTACTTGGATGTTAAACTTGAAAGGGGGAATACTACAAATACACTTTTTTCTACTATACACAGAAAACCTACTTATTGTAATTCATTGCTCCATTTTTCAAGTCAACACCCTTATAGACAAAAAAGATCAATAGTCAAGGGTCAGTTGATTCGTGCAGCCAGAATGTGTAGCACCATGGATCTTTTTAATAAGGAGTGTTTATTACTTTCTGAAATGTTCTCTAACCGTGACTATCCAGGCTCATTAATAGAAGAGCTCATTATAGAAGTCACCAATAAGAGACTAAATGGTTTTTACAAACCCTTACTTTCCAACATTACCACACAATCCAGTAATGAACCTTCAACCGTAGGTTTAAGCCCCCCATCAGATGTGTCATCTACTTTAAGCCGAGTAAATGCCACTACCAAAAAACAAATTAATTATTCTTTCAGCTTCATCACAGTCTTTAATATGGATTCCAGAATTATTAACTCTATTCTGTTCAAAAATTGGTATTTTATTTCCAGTAACAGTGCCCTCTCTGAAAAACTTGGGGATAAACCACTTATAGTTTATCGGAGAGGTAAAAATCTAAAGAACTTTCTGGAAACTAAAAAACATCTAGATTTCCATTCTCGTCAGAAAGGCACTTTTACTTGTGGTAACTGTAACTGGTGTAAATGCCTTAGAACAGGGAACTCAATGGTATTAAATGGCAGAAAGCTTATTAGCCACTATAAAGTCAACTGTAATAAAAAATTTATAGTTTATCTGGCTCATTGTGTTTGTTGCTCAGCTTACTATATTGGTAAAACTGAGCAAAAATTCAAAGAGAGAATTTACCAGCATATGTATGCCATTAAAAAAGGCAAGGAAGACAATGCTCTCTCTAAACACATTTTGATAAATAAAGATCATAGTTTTCAATTTTTTGCCATTGACCATGTCCCTCATAATATCAGAGGAGGCCCTGGACCTATTATTTTAGAGACTAAAGAACTAGAGTGGCAATTAAAACTCAATGCTTTCCAACCACCGGGCTTGAATGACAACTGCAACATTTCTTGCCTTTTTAAAACTTAAAAGCTACCTCAGATAGCTACTATTTTTGGGTCTTCTTACATTTTGTTGTTATTTTATTATTTTTTATTATTTGCCTAGGGTGCAGTCTTTAATCTCACATTCTCACATCCCTATATTCTGAATCTGAACTACTCTATATTACCCTTCCAATGGGGCAATACGTTCCACATTGGATTATTTACTATACTACTTGGTATAGCGTGGTTTTACTTTTAGCACATTTGAACCCTGTGATTTATTTCCATATTTTTGATTTTTTCTTAACATCTATGGTACAACTTGGTGGTATATGGTGGATCGTATAGCTTGTGATTACACCTTTTAAGTCCACCTTAAGCATTTATAATATACTGGTGACTCACTTAGTCGGTAGTGGGCAGTATCATAGAGACCTACGGGAATGAGGTGCTTCCGGTTCTTTGGGGACTTTAGTGTGCATATTTTTTCTCCTTATTTGGCATTTAGAGTCTATAGAATAATGCTTGCCTGGTTCTATGCGAAGAGTGGATGTATTTTTTAAAATAGACTGGCTTGCAAGCGGAGCTGGCGGTTGCTTTTGACCGGTGCTCGTACTACTATATACGATCTGTTACTATTAGTGTAATGATTACACAAAATATGGTGTTTAATATATTTACAATTTGCTTAAATGTCTTTTTGGTTTAATATGAGGTACTTCCTTGTTACATTTAAGTTATTTTCTAACGATATGTAACATGGTCTGACTGTCACGGACTTTACACTGAAATTTGAGACCCCGTGGGACGTAATAACTTCTTTTGAGTTTAAGCATGATACCCACTTTAATTCTTACAGGTTTAGAATTATAGAATGTCGTTTTTTAAGATTTGTGTTGTGGTTTATCAACAAATGTTAGTATGTGAGGACAGTTTATTTGTTGATACGATATTGATAGCTATTTGATTTTTTCTGTTTACCACTTAACATTCTCGCTTTGGATTTTAAAATGAACGTCTTGCTTTAACAAGCAGATCTGTATATTTATAATAAATGTATTATTAATTTTATTTGTAATTGGTTATATACAGGTCGTAGGGATATGTTTTTTAACTTTGTAGTGATACTGATGTCACTTTTTAATGAGATGTAATTCGTCACATTATGCGCACCATAATTTGGCGCGCTTTTATGTTTAAAAAGAAACTTTCAATGGTCTTATTTTGTACTCTGAGGAAGCTACAACAGAGTTTGTGGCGAAAACGTTGCTTGTCTTTTATTAAAGGTGCGTTAAGATTAATCATCGTGAAGTAGACTTTGTGGCTCTTTGACTACCCTGACACAGTTTGTTTGTTCTGGTTTTTCGTGATTGCAACAGTCTGTTTTATGTATTTTTTTACATTAGATGTTAAAAGCCTCTATACGAACATCAGCCATAATTTTGGCATGGAGGCTTTGAGATTTTTTTTAGGTATCTCACCAGTGACAGAATATATAGCAGAATTGGTATATTTCTGTCTTACACATAATTTTTTTGAGTTTAATAATAATCTTTTTAGGCAGAGACAAGGAACAGCAATGAGGGCTGCTTTTGCCCCCATGTATGCTAGTCTAAGCATGGGCCTTTTTGAGAATGAATATATCTATAGGAATATGTTTTTTTGTCAGCATGTTATTAGGAACTACAGGTATATTGATGATTTAATTTTTATAGCTGAGGGGGGACAGGACTTAATAACAGAATTTGTTAGTTCTCTGTATAATAATAGACATGGTCTACAATTTGATGGCCTTAATATAGGAATACATATTCCTTTTCTGGATGCAGTCATTGGTATTAGGAATGGTTCTGAACTAATGACGTCAGTGCACAGAAAGTTTGATCAAGGTACACAGTTTGTTCATGACCATAGTTGTCATCCTACACATACTATGGAAGCACTTCCTTTTGGTGAGATGCTTAGAATATCTAGGTTGTGCAATAATATCTATGATTTTAAACAAGAATTGGGTAGAACTGTAAACACGTTTGTTAAAAGAGGCTACAGCAAAAGCCTAATTGAGAAGAGTTGGAAGAAATTATGCAATAATGTTGACAAAAGAAATTGTTATGCTAGTAGACAGTCCTTGGACCGTTACAAAATGACTGATAATGAACATAAGGAATTTATTTATTTTGTTGCAACATTTGGATGCTTCAGTTCAAAAGTTGTAGAACAAATAAAATATTATTGGAAGTACTTGTGTTCTTTGAAAAATGTCTCTGCATGGCTTGATGTCAGGTTGGGAATTTCCTATAGAAGGGGTAGGAATATACAACATTTTATTGTGAGAGGAAGATTTTGTATCCCGGTTATGAAAATAGATCAGAGGTTAAACATCAGGGGAACCACTTGCTGTAATAAATGCAAAGCTTGTAAATTTGCAGTAGAAAATTTTCCAAGAATTAATAATATTCCCTTTGAAACTTCACTTGTGATACTGAGGGTGTTGTTTACGCCCTCAGATGCCCTTGCAATTTATTTTATATTGGGGAGACCAAGAGGGCATTCAAAGTCAGACTACTAGAACATGTAAGGGATATTTATAATAAAAAAGAAGAAAGCTCTACAGCAGTACATTTTCAGCAATTTCATGATAGTAATAGTGAAGGGTTACAAGGAACTATTTTATAAAAAATAAATGTGTCACTTTTTGATGAATGTCTTCTTAAAAAACAGCTTTTAACTAAGGAATCAGTGTATATTTTGAAATTTAATACTCCGTACCCATATGGGTTAAATGAAGAATTAAATTGGAGAATGCTCATTTAATTGTTTAATTGTTAATTGGTTATAGTATTTTAGGCAAGTTTTGTATGATGCTCTTTACTCCTTGAAGGCTTTTTTTTTGGGCCGAGACGTCAGAGACATAGATTTTACAATAAACCTGTGCTGGATTCACTGGCTGGTTGTATTTTATATTTTTCATTTTTAGTGGTCGTTTTTTATACCTGCTATACATACCTGACATCCCCTTGCACTACAAAGTTGGAACTATAGTGGCTGAGGTAGGTCTACACTCCATGTTCAGGACATATGGTGAAACTATATGTATATGTAATTATCCAGATATCTATATAGATATATACACATATACATATCGACATACATAGATGGATATGTATATGTACATAGATATACATTTAAACACTCAGATATTTTTATTTATTTATTTGCAGTTGGTTTACCAGGATAGTCCATTGGGCCAAATGAACCCATTTTCAATGGAGTCCTGGGGAGAAAAGCTCCAAATAAGGTTACAGTAGGATTTACATCCATATTACAATAATTACAAGAATTTTACAAATATAGTATACAATATGTGGTAAACAGAGTACTGTTCACATTACAGTTAGAGCAAACACTTTTAGGAAGAATAACTGGTGATAAACATTTTAGATGATACAGGTTAGAGAAGGTAAGCATTTCAATTTAGAAAGTAAGAAACAATTGCAACAGAGCAGACAATGTAGTGTACAAAAAATTTTTTTTTTTTTTTTTTTAGGAGGAAAGTGGAAAGTGTCAAGTCAGTATGGATCATGAAGGATGTGAGCATGAGCATTCCCACTGGGAAAGTAGATGAGAGTGAAGAGATTTTTTGAATGTAAGGTGGTTGAAAGTGGTGCGAATGGCAGGAGGTAGGGAGTTCCAGAGTCGTGCAAAGCTAAAGTTTAGGAGATTTTTTCCAGGGGGACGATTTGGCTTATACCTGCTATACATACCTGACATCCCCTTGCACTACAAAGTTGGAACTATAGTGGCTGAGGTAGGTCTACACTCCATGTTATATACATATATAGAGCATTATATGTCTACACATATACAGATAGAGATACATATGCACATATACGTATGGATATCTACATATATATTGACAGTAGTAGGTATATCAGAATAGATATGTATGCACATATAGTTATAGATATCTAAATATATACCAACATAACTAGGCATATCTGTACACATAGGATGTGCATACATATATAGCTATATATACATATATCTATATATGGTTCCCCTTTATAATCTCGAAATACTGAAAGCTCGAATTTCAGTATCTCGAAACTATAAAGTCAAACAGCCCACAATCCCGAAACACACAAACACGAAAAATTAAAATCCTGAACATTCACAAATCATACACCACACAACACACACACCATTCAACCCACAACACATAAACTATACAATCCTACACTACATCTACGCAGGGCGGCAAGCCCCCCTGTGTTCCTCACACTCCCCTACTTATATATACCAACTCCGAGATTGCACTAACAGTTGAACAATGCATCATTCACATGCAGACATTCCACACTCCCTCGCACACACACACACACACACACACACACACACACACACACACACACACACATATCACACGTACACAAGCACAACCTCCCTACCCTAACCCACACGCACAACTTACAATAAAACTCACATACACTCACTTACCTTCACTTCCATAAACCATCCCTGCCAAACACTTCCCGTCCTGTTCCTACACTACATAAGTGCGGATTTGAGCTGTTTGAATTCGCGCTTATGCACTTTCGAGTTTTTTCAGTTTCGCCTTTACGGTCCTGAGATACTAAAACAAGTTCGACTTACACAAAAACTTAGAAAACTGGTTGCTAAGCACTCCAAACGTACGCGGCACTTCCGCCAATGTGAAAATTCTCAAAAATCACAAAACTGTAAACGTGGACACTGACACTTTATTACAAGAAGTTAAAGTGCTTTTCGTCATCCAAATAGGATGACTTCCTCAGAACTAATTCAAACCAATAACAGTCATCTTAAATAGTCAATTACTTTCAATTAATGGAACCAATCATCATCAATTAGCAGTTCAAACTGTTTTTTCACATAATTTAAAAGAGGTTGACACAATATTCTGTTGACTTGCTCTTACAAAACACCCACCATAAATAGCATTAACCATTTAGTGTCTCATGAAAATAAATTAAAATACCTATACATAATAATTAAAATAGTGTATTTGTACACTATCATATAACAAAACATGTATATAAACCATAAAAATATATGTGTGTATAATATACTCATTTCAATAAACTTGCAAAACACAAAACAAATAACTACTAATACATAACAAATTACTAAAAATTGTCAAAAAATATGTATATATTATACGACAAATACTCTAATAAACACACGTAAGTGTGCAATAATGTTAATAAATAAGCCTATACTACTTAAAATAGAATACTACAATTAATTATAACCGTATTCTACTAAATTCTATCGTCTTAAACTTCTAAGTTTAAGTAAACAACTGATCGAACATAAGTCGTTCAGACCAGGAAACGAATAAGAATTCAACTTTATTTGCCATTTCAATTCTTTTTCTTCAAGAAGTAAAGATAAAGGAGCCCCCTGCTGGTGTTCAAAAACTTGATCAATAATCACAAATTTAAAACGGTGTTCAGTGTTCATAGATATATGCTTAGCTAACGCATTCTCTTGCTTGTTCTTTTTAATGGCGTAAAGATGCTCATATATACGGTCCTGGAGTCTACGATCGGTCTTACCTACGTAGAATCCAGGACACTGTTGGCATAAAGCCAAATAAACTATCCTACGGGTGTTACAATTAGTTCTATACTGAATTCTATATTTGAGATTTCAGTATTTCGGGATTGTAAAGGGGAACTCTATATATACATATATATATATATATATAGATATATACATATATTATGTATATAACCATATTCCTGTCATGTAAACCTCACAGTTGTGTATACCCTCCCAGATGTATCTCACTGTATGTATCTGCTATGTGTACATTATGATGAAACAACATATGTGATGCAACAGTCATATCAATAACAAGGACTACACAATTTAGGAAGTAAAGGCAATTATTCAATAGATATAGACATATATATATATCTATAGATGTATGCATATGTATGTATATGTGTTTATATATATATGTGTGTGTGTGTGTGTATATATATATATATATATCTACATAAAGATATGTTATATCTATTTAGATATTAATATATATATGTTCATATGAAGCTCACTGCCCTTGAGAGACATTTTAAGCCTAGCCAATTATCCCCTGTGAGACTCAAACCCTGCACCTTGTGTTTATAAGGCAAACACCTTAACCATTAGGCCACCCTCCCAACCCTAAAATAGGTTCATAGATTAAGTACTAGGCTAACTACCCTTGTGGGTCATTTCAAGCCTAGCCAATTACCTCATGTGTGAATCAAACACTGCACCTTCTGTTCATAAGGTAAACACCTTTTATATATATATATATATATATATATATCTATATATATATATACATATATATGTATATATATATATATATATATATACATATATATATATATATCTATATATATATATATATATATATATATATATATATATATATAGATATAGATATACACACACACACACACACACACACACACACACACACACACACACACACACACACACATACATCTACATTTTGGAATTCATTCCCTGATTCCATGTACTGTTGAATGACTGGATTGGATGACATGTTTGTGAAAACATTGACATTATGTATATCTGACATGGCTTAGTGGTAAATCACTTTGGCTATGATGTGCAGGGTAATGGGTTCAAACTTTGCAGAGGCTGTGTATTTTGTTGCTGGGCAGAACAAGGGTCATTGGATACAGAGTGATTAAGGCACTTTTAATCAGTTGTAAGCAGGCTCGCAAGGGTTTGTGCGGAGGTAAGAAGTGTTAACTTCCGGTTACAGTTTCTTATACTCAGTTAGCTTCTAAATTGCTTAACCTGTGTAAGCATTGCTTACCCCCACACAAACAGGCTTAAACTCACTTACTACTGCTTAAAAGTGCTTACTCATTCTTACCCTCATGCTCTTCTTCTTCTTTTGGCTGCTCCCATTAGGGGTCACCACAGTGGATCATCTGTTTCCATTTCTTCCTGTCTTCTGCATGTTGCTCTGTCACACCAACCACCTGCATGTCCTCTCTCACCACATCCATAAACCTTATCTTAGGCCTTCCTCTTTTCCTGTTACCTGGCAGCTTCATCCTTAGCACCTTTTTTCCCAATATACTCTGCATCCCTCCTCAGCACATGTCCAAACCAGGGTCTATATTAGAACATCGAATATTTAACAATTTGAATCACTAAGGTCGACCTTTAGTGATCGAACTGTTAAAACATTGAATGTTCAGAAAAAATAAAAACAACAAAAAAAAAAAGCTAAACGGTGTAGCAGGGGGCAAGCCCCTCTGCATCCCCCACACCCCTGCTACTTAAATATACCAACTCTGAGGCCACACTACTTTGAAGTAAATGGAAATCTCCCCTTATGGAGATTTCCGTTTACTTGTTCGATGTTCTGCAGTTTCACTATTCTTGTGTCGACAATGTCAGATTCGACATTGTCGGCTTTCGAGAATTTCATATAGACCCTCCAAACCAACATAATCTTGCCTCTCTGGCTTTGTCTCCAAACCTTCCAACCTGGGCTGACCCTCTAATATACTTATTCCTAATCCTGTCCACCCTTGTCACACCCAGTGCAAATCTTAACATATTTAACTCTGCCACATCTAGCTCTGACTCCTGCCATTTTGTCAATGCCACTGTCTCCAACCCATATAACATAGCTGGTCTCACTACCCTTTTGTAGACCTTCCCTTTCACTCTTACTGGTACTTGTCTGTTACAATCACTCCAGACAGTCTTCTCCACCCACTCCATCCTGCCTGTACTCTCTTCTTCACCTCTCTTCCACACTCACCATTACTCTGAACTGTTGATCCCAAGTATTTAAACTCATCCACATTTGCCACCTCTACTCCCTGCATCCTCACCATTCCTCTATCCTCCCTATCATTCACGCAGATATATTCTGTTTTTGTCCTGCTGACCTTCATTCCTCATCTCTCTAGAGCATATCTCCACCTCTCCAGGGTCTCCTCCACCCATTCCCTACTCTCACTACAGATCACAATGTCATCTGCAAACATCATAGTCCACAGGGACTCCTGTCTGATCTCGTCTGTCAACCTGTCCATCACCATTGCAAATAAGAAAGGGCTCAGAACTGATTCTTCATGTAATCCCACCTCCACCTTAAACGTATCCGTCACTCCCACCGCAGACCTCACCGCTGTCATACTACTCTCATACATATCCTCTACCACTCTTACATACTTCTCTGACACTCCCGACTTTCTCATAGAATACCACAACTCCTCTCTAGGCACCCTGTCATACGCTTTCTCTAAGTCCACAAAGACACAATGGAACTCCTTCTGACCTCTGTACTTCTCCAACAACACTCTCAGAGCAAACATCGCATCTGTAGTGCTCTTTCATGACATGAAACCATACTGCTGCTCACTAATCATCACCTCCCTTCTTAACCTAGCTTCCACTACTCTTTCCCATAACTTCATGCTGTGACTGATCAATTTAATCCCTCTGTAGTTACTACAGCTCTGCACATCACCCTTATTCTTAAAAATCGGTAGCAAAACACTTTTTTTCCATTCCTCAGGCATCATCTCACTTTCCAAGATTTCATTAAACAATCTAGTTAAAAACTCCACTGGCATTTCACCTAAACATTTCCATGCTTCCACAGGTATATCATCTGGACCAACAGCCTTTCCATTCTTCATCCTCTTCATAGCTATTCTTACTTCCTCCTTGCTAATCCACTGCACTTCATGATTCACTCTCCGCCCATGATCTAACATTCTCTCCCTCTCATTCTCTATATTTATCAGCCCCTCAAAGTACTCTTTCCATCTGCTCAACACACTCTCATTGCTTGTGAGTACGTTCCCATCATTATCCTTTATCACCCTTACCTTCTGCACATCTTTACTAGCTCGGTCCCTCTTCTATCCAATCGGTAAGGGTCCTTTTCTCCCTCCTTAGTGTCCAACCTTTCATACAACTCTTCATACGCCTTATCCTTAGCCTTCGCCACCTCTCTCTTTGCCATGCACCTCATCTCCTTATACTCCTGTCTACTTTCTTCATCTTTCTGACAATCCCACTTCTTGTTCACCAACCTCTTTCTCTGTATACTCTCCTGTACTTCCTCATTCCACCACCAGGTCTCCTTGTCCTCCTTCCTCTTTCCAGATGTCACACCAAGTGCCTTTCTAGCCATCTCCCTTACTAGCTCTACTGTAGTTACCCAGCTATTCGGTAACTCTTCACTGCCACCCAATGCCTGTCTTAACTGTTCTCTGAACTCCACCTCACAATTACCCTTTTTATAATTTTCACAATTTGATCCTTGGTGTTGCCCTCACACTTCTCCTTCTCTTCTTGATCACCAATATCATCCTACAAACCATCATCCTATGCTGCCTAACTACACTTTCCCCTGCCACCACTTTACAGTCTCCAATCTCCTTCAGACTGGCCCTTCTACATAAGATATTATCCACCTGTGTGCATCTGCCTCTTGTTAAAATACATATTCACCAAAGTCATGTCCATCCTTTTTGCAAAATCCACTACTATCTGACTTTCTGCATTCCTTTGCTTAACACCATACCTACCCATCACTTCCTCATCCCCTCTGTTCCCTTCACCAACATGCTCATTGAAATCTGCCCCAATCACCACTCTCTCACCCTTGTGTACAGTCATCACCACTTCATCCAACTCACTCCAAAATATTTATTTCTCATCCATTGCACACCCAACTTGTGGAGCATATGCACTAACAACATTCATCATTACACCATCAATTTCCAGCTTCATAAACATCACTCTATCCAACACTCTTTTCACCTCCAAAACACTCTTAGCATACTATTCCTTCAGGATAACCCCTACTCCATTTCTCCTCCCATCCACATCATGGTAAAACAATTTGAACCCATGCTAATTTCTTTAAAAGAAAATAAAAAAGGGTTTGTAGGAAAGTGGTGAAAAAGGGGCACAAAGAGGGAAAGACAATAGGGAAAATAGCCAGGGATGTGCATGAAGTGTGTAGGGAAGGTCCATAGCTGTCCATTTCTTCTACAGCAATAGCTGTGCATATACACTGAATTTGGAGGCAGATTTGGGCACTCAAACCCCTGGGAGAGGGGTGAGGACAACAATAATAAGTTGTGATGCCAATTAGACCAGATTACGTGTCCAGTGGACACGTGTGTGAAATGGACAGCTATGTATGGGGTGAGATTTTTTTTTTTTTGGGAACAGATTGCCCTTTTTTTTGAGGTGAGAGTGGGATGTTGGGGAGGGATAGGTATATTTGGGGAGCTAAGTTGGGTAGGTTAACAGACAAGACAAACAAGACTCATACAGGGGTGGTATATGACACAGGTGGGAGGTAAACACCTTGATGGGAAGAGGTGTTGGGAAATCGGAAGCCAATGAGCCTTCTAGTGGAAACAGTGGGACTGAGGTCCCCACCCATGGGCAGTCACCACTGCACCTTCACAGCCCCGAAGGTGGCTGTGCTGGGGGCTGACACTTTAGTAGTGACACACGGCCCTGAAGCTGGAGTAGCAGATTACCAAACTGCTGGCTGAGCTCGCTATGCATCATGACCCAGACCTGGTGATGGGTGACAGGTTCCTGTCCATGCCCGCTCCCAGAGGGGGTGAGCCCCATCCCCTGAAGTGGTTCCACCCAAAGGTGGTGCAGGACCAACAGACGAGGAGGTCCTGGGTTGGGCCCCAGATGTGTTGGAGCTCAGTGCCACGGCCAGCTGAGGTGGGACAGGTGGGTCTGCTGGGACCGGCCTTCCCAAACGTGCTATAGTGTTTAGATTTTATCATCATATGTGGGTTAGTAATAGTCAACACATTCCAGGGTTAGGTATAACAGCATGCATAGATATTCCCATTAACCCAGACACCAGATATGGAACAGTTGCGTAGCAAACGAAACACATGCATATATGGGACCACAGTGGTAATAACAACAGCATGCAGGTACATTGATGGCACCATGCCACCAATGTTGGAATAATTCAATATAGCACATGCATGGAAACAAATTTAAATATTTATCAAGCAATAGGACTTGGTGGCCACGGTGGTGAAACAGTTAGCGTTGCCACCTCACAGCAAGAGGTTCTCCAGTTCGATCCTAAGCTGGGGTGCCTTCTGTGCAGAGTCTGCATGTCCTCCCTGTGGTTGTGTGGGTTTCCTCTGGGTACTCTGGTTTCCTTCCACATCCCAAAGACATGCTGTAGGTGGATTGGACACTCTAAATTGGCCCTAAGTGTGAGTGTGTGCATGTGTGTGCCTCCTGTGGAAGGTTGGATGTTGGGCTGGCAACTTGACACTGTAAAACTCCACTGCCAGTCATGAGTGGACAAGTGATCTGCTGTGGTGACCCCTAGCTGGGAAAAGCCAAAAGAAGAAGATCAAGCAATAGGACATCATCAGAACAGTGGAGTCATTACATACTGGTTAAGGTGGGTATGTAGTTTATTGTTGGAGATATGGTGGGGGAGAGAGAAAAATGTCAATTAACAACTAGCATATACGTGTAGTCCACATTACTTTCCTAGTTATTGCTATCTGTACCTTACAAGTATTACTATACTTCCCTATAGCCTTAGTTTGGACAGTGATATGGCTGTCATTATTGTTATACATGAACTGGTTTTACCTGCGGTATACACCTCTTACCTGGTATACCTGTGGAGGAAATGTCTGTTAACACTAACTAATGGTTTCTACACATACTCCCAGATTCCAGGTTGATTTTGTGCACATAGCTGTCCATCTCTTTCTGCACAGACTCTGGCCATGTCTTGACCACATGCAGGTGTACCAGGACATATCTAGACTATTACCCTATTCAACCTTTAGTGACTTACCACACCTATATACATGCTTTCCTACACAGTTATATTATGTAGCACAGTGTGGGTGACAGTGATCAGTGATACTTTATTATTCAGAGCAACTGCAATACTCAAAATTCCAATCAATACCAGTGTAAACAGTACCAGTACAGGGTATCAAGGTTTTTATTTCTCAGCACAGTGTTCGTATCTGATGTACCTGTGGGAGCAATGTTTGTTAACACTACCTGAATGCTGCCACACAAAAAGTTTCAGATTACACATTAGTATTATGCACATACATCTCACTCTTTTGTTATACGCACTCTGGTCACAGCTTGACAGCATGGGGGTGAAGATAGGACATACTTGGCTTATTACTCTCATAACAGTTTCAGGAGCTGCTAGAGTGACAGGTTTGTTCTCCCAGATGTATGACAATCAGTTGTATTCCCTGTTTACTGCCTAAACATCTGGGATCATCCCACAGACTTTCCAAGGGGACAGGGTGACAGGCAGCAGATATGGGACCATATACTGGGCATTCTGGTCTTATCTGTACAGTTGTGAGGTATGATTCTGTATGCAGCCTACTTCCACTCCCAGGATTCAGACCATGGCCGTGTCTGCTACAGCCTAAACACTGTCTATCAGAGTTGTGTGTGCTATATAGATATTGCTGTATATCTCCTATCTGCTTTCTGTCTTATAATTGCCCTGTGGTTTTGCATTCTGACCTTGTATTACAACACTCTTATACAGGATTTCCTAGACAGTTATATTTTGTAGGACAATGTGGGCGACAGTGATGAGTAATACTTATTATTCAACGCAACTGTATCAGTCACAATGCCATACAATACCAAAGTAAACAGTACCAGTACAGGGTATCATTCTTATATTTCTGGGCACAGTGTTGGTATCTGACAAACCTGTGGGAGAAATGTTTATTAGCACTACCTCAATGATGCCACACACAGTACCAGATTCCACATTACTATTTTGCACATATATCTCACTCTGTTACTGTACACACTCTGGCCACAGCTTGACAACATGGGGGTGTAAATGTGACATACGTGGCTTCTTAATCTCATAAGGTTTTGGGGAGTTGCTAGCATGGCAGCTTTGTTCTCTTAGATGTGTGTCAATCAGTTGTATTTCCTGGTTGTTGCCTATGCGTCTGGGATCACCCCACTGTTTTCCCCGGGGGTCTGGGATCATCCCACTGATTTCCCAGGGGGACAGGTTGACAGGCAACAGATATGGGCCACTTTACTGGACATTCTGGATATATCTGTACAGTTGTGGGGTATGATTCTGTATGCAGACTACTTCCACTGCCAGGAGTCGAACCATGGCTGTGTTTGCTAAAAATACAACAGTTCACATTTCAGTTGCATGTGCTATTTGGGTTTTGTTGTCTGCCTTTTCCCTGTTTTCTGTCTATGTGTCTCTCAGTTGTACTAAATGGCCTCTGGGGATTACACCAGTCATATACAGGCATTCCTACACATTCTATTTATGGTGCACAGTGTGGGTAACAGTGCTTAATACAACAGTACTATTACCTGATTGCAAATCTACATTACCATATGATACCAGAGTATACACATGCAGTCCAGCAGTTAGATCTTTATTGTCAGGCTATTATGCTTTTATTTAGATACAATCTATATGAGACTCTTCCTGTCATATTCTCTGGTGTATGCAGTGCTTGCCTTAAACAATGCAGGTTTTATACAGGCAATTAATTTACAAATACTTTTAGATTTATTGCCTATGACAGTACATGCAAGAGTATTACTGACCTGCCTCATGTCGCAACCTTTCCAGGTGACTTCTATGGGCCTCCTAGTTCGTGGCTCGCTCACTTGCAGCTGTGGAGGATATAAGAGGAATATTTAGCCAAACCTATCCATGATATACATGAGCTGGCAATTATTAAACACATAGTGGATTGATACACACATTTGGGACAGCCCCTGCTGTTCTAGCCTCTTGGATCCACTGCTCCAAGAGGTCCTCCTTACGCCACTTCAGGTCGGCATAGTGATGCCTGACCTGCTCACCAGTTCGGGGTATGCCATTGGCACTGGTGAGGTCACAGGCAAGATGGTCCCAGGCTTTCGCCTTATATTGGGAACCCTGGTACTGGTCCTGTAGCAGTCTCTGCTCATGGTCTTTGATAAGGAGTCCTGCCATGACTCTGGACTCCTAGATGCACCAGCACTGCACCTGGAAGTGCACACCTTCTCCCCTTACTTGCCATTGTGCCTGCAAGAGGAAGCTACAACCAGTTATGAGATGTATTCCCATCTGCTGGGTTTAAGTAGGGCCAATTTCCCACTCTTTTCCGTGACTGGCTGGTTTTGAAAAAGCTAGGCTATGGGTAAACTTGCTTACCTAAGGCTAGCATTGTTTAAAGGGGTATACCACTAGGCACATTGAATTAGCCGGCCCACGCATTGCTTACACCTCCTCCGCTGGCCTGTGCAATGCTTAGCATTGCTTACATTAGACTTTGCATTATATTTTCTTTTTGGCATTGATTTGTTATTCATTACATCTTATATATATGCCTGGTACCCATGATTCATGTGTACGTACACTGTATGGGGTCCTTGTGTTTTATTGGGGACTTCAACACTCTCTTATAATTACACCTCACATCTGGACTTACTGCTGTACTCCAGTTCACATATTTATGTTATGTAGTGGGTTATGGAACATATGACTGTATACTGATTCCTTTCACAGGTTCTGTTTGATTTTACTATAGTGAGGACTTGTTTGGTGATACCGCATTCTTCTTTACTGCTGTGATGGCTTGGTGGTTAACTATAGTGTATAGGGTCCTGGGTTCGAAACCTGCACGGCTGTTTATTTTGTTGATGGATAGAACAAGGGCTGTTGGCTACAGAATGATTAAGGCACTTTTGAGCAGTTGTAAGTGGGTTTGCGTGGGTTTGTGCGAAGGTAAGCACTGCTAACCTCCAGTTAAATATGCTTACAGAGAATTAGCTTTAATATTGCTTATACCGTGTACACATTGCTTACCCCAGTGCAAATGGGCTTAAACTCACTTACTAATGCTTAAATATGCTTACCACTGCTTATTGGTGCTTAGACTTGCTTACTAGTGCTTACTCCCACTTGCAATTGCACTGATTTAGACAGTAATATCTAATGGTTCTTGGGAAGGTGGGAGATTTGAAAGCTGTATGGAGTTGTCATTCATTACACATTTTACCTTCCATTTGTATCCATGATTCCTGTGTACATCTGTATGGGGCACATGTACTTATCTGGGGACTTTGCAACATTATGACACTGACACCTCACATGTGCATTTAATGCAGTACTCCAGTTCACAATTATATGTTATTTAATAGGTTATACAGCTTAATAATATTCATAAACTGATTTCACATGGAAAATGGAATGTGCTGCAGTGGGACTCGAAGCGGGAATGCCTGCTTGTAAGGCGAATGCTCTGCCCACTACACTATTGCTATACTGCTTCATTTGCATATATCTTCCTTGTTATCCTCTTCAGCCATTTAAGCTGCATTAACCGTAGCTAAGCGATGGGCACACACGGTCACCTACAGTTAGCTTTAATTGGTTTCTTAATAAAAAAAAAGGGTTTGTTAATTTTTTGTATTTACTATTGCTGTTGTACACATGGGGAAATTTTGCTGGGGATATGCAGACACCTATGAGCGATCTCGCTAATTTCTTTGGCCTTTCTGCTGCTCTTCATTGCAGAGGCATTTATATTCTGAGAGCTCTGCTCTCAGATATACTCCATGCACTCTTACACGCTTCGTGTAAGATTAGGAGCTCAGGCAGCGTGCCTTCATTAATATGCATGGCACGCTGCCGTCCTGCTCCAAAACAGCCGCTTCTGTGCAGGACTAAGCTAGTCCTGCATGGAAGAATAGTAAATCCGGGGGTTGGTCTACCCAAAACTGTAGAACTCTTAGCAAAATACCTCACTGGATTTTCTACATTTATTTATTTATTTATTTACATACTATTTGTTCACCAGGTAGATGGCCTGGTCCGTTGACTCTTTTCAGCCATGATCCAGCTTAGTGAGCAGCAGTACATATTATAGTATAAAATACAGAATAAGCATAGAAAGATATGAATAATTAATTTATCTATTTTTGAGATTGTAATACTTCCATTATACAGAGAAAGACAGATACGAGCTTTCTTTTCTTGGTCTGATTTTAAATTCAGTTTAACAGTCTGTATCTGCCCTAGCTAAGGTCTTTAAACTAATATTTAGTAATTCCAGTACAAAGCTACACATCATTGCTGTTTAAGTGGTTTAACTGTTGGTATTAAACCCTAATTTCATTCTCTTGTACTGAGTGTACATCAGGTTAGTTCAGGACTTGTCCTTGGATTAAGGCAATTGCAGGGCAGTCAGCTTAGATCTAAGGGTCTACTGTTTTTTCTATCCCACCAACCCTGTTGAAGTTGTGTTCTTAAACCCAGTGTATCTGTTGTTGCCTGCCTCTTATGATAATTAAACAACATAGTTCTATCCCTCTCCTTATTTATTGTCTGTAGACAATAAGTGCATAAGTATAATTTTGCAATGTCTCTTTCCTTAAACTACTCACCTGGCTAAAAGACCTTTGATAAAGTTTCTTAATATTGAGTGTACCAATACTGCTTGTACTGATTTTAGCATCAAATTAGTGATTTTTTGTTTACTATAATTAGTTTACTGGTTCTTGCTGGTGGCAGAAGCTTTCCAGGCTACCTGTTTTGTATTGAAATATAAATACTCAGTAGCATGTCCACCCAAACATTAGTCTAAAACTGATCTCCAAGAAGTTATAGTTACCTTTGTCCCCAGAGTTGTTTCTGTTGGTATCATAGAAGAGCACTTCCACACAACTTCTTTAGCCAGCCTGATTAAGATGGGTGTCTTGAGAGAGTGTAAGAATTGTCTCATGCTGTCTGATGATCATCTATTACTCAAACAGCATAAAGCAGTGTGTGAGAGACGTACATATAGAATATCCTTGGAGGAAAAAAATCTCACACACAGTACACTCAAACATTAACATCATCAGTACACCACACATCATACCTCTCCAAGGCTATCACAATACACGTAATCCATAATATGCTGAGGTTCTAAAGATTAACTTGCCTAAACCTCAAAGACCTCCAAAACATGACACAGACACAAAACCTACTTCTTCACAAGGCACAAGGATTCTCAAAGACACAGATGCTGAGAACCTGAGGCAGGCATTGACCCAATCAAGCATTCTTGTTATTGGTTACTCCATTGAAAGACATACAGATGTACCTTTTATCAGGTTGAGCATGGAAAAAGTGATGTTTAGTTGCTTGTCTGTTGCCAAGGTCCATCAGATCACATATGCACTCATGTTCTTGAACAAGTACCAGTATGACTCTGTCATAGTCAGGCCAGTGTCAGTGACTTGAGGTGTACCCCCTTGGACTATATGAAGGCAGAAATGAATAAAGTCTTAGACCATATGTCTAAGGCAGGTATGAATCTAGCACCGAGCATCATTCTACCTTCTCCAATGATAATGCTATTATACTAGCAAAAATAATTGACTTCAACAAATTGACTTAGTTTTTGGTGTCATTCAAATGGGGGTCCAATACGTGTCAGCATGGGAGAATATGATCAATAGACCATGCTGGTTTACCAGTGATGGCATGCATGTGTTCCCCTGTAGAATTTTGATTATTGGCAAAGACATTGTCCACCTCCAGCACTAAGGAAGATGAAGTCAGGGAAAGCAGCAGGCTTAGATGAGGTGACAGCAGATATGATAAAGATGCTGGGTGAGATAGGAGAGAAATGGCTCCTGAGGGTACTAATAGGAGTGTGGAGAGAAAGGCATATCCCAGATGACTGGAGAATAAGCATACTTGTGCCAGTGTACAAGAACAAAGGGGACATCCACAAATGTGGGCAGTACAGAGGGATCAAACTCCTACCACATTGCATGAATGTTCTGGAGAGAGTGATTGATAAATGGATAGCAGGGTAGTAGAATGTAAGATGGGAGAGGAACAGTTTGGATTCAGATCAGGATGCAGCACAACTGACCCAATGTTTGCATTGAGACAGATACTTGAGAAGAAGTTAGCAATGAGGACAGAGTCGAACTGGGCATTCCTAGACATGGAGAAAGCATAAGACAAAGTCCCAAGAAAGCTAATCTGGGCAGTACTGCAGTGGATTGAAGTCCCAGAAACATTGGTAGAATTAGTGCAGGCTATGTACAAGGACTCAGTGACTCAAATACAAACAGTGTTCGGCCTCACAGAGGGAAGTGGGTGTACATTAGTGTTCAGCTCTGAGTCCACTTCTGTTCATACTGTTGATTGACTATATTAGCAAACAGGCTGAAGGGGACAGATCAACAAAGCTGATGCATGCAGACGATGTAGCAGTACAAGCAGACTCTGAGCTAGAACCTCAGCAAAGGATAGGAGCATGGAATGCAAATCTGAAGGCACATGGGATGAAACTAAGCACAGATAAGATGGTGGTAATGGCAGCAAATTGGGGAAATCAGAAGAAGCTGAGAATAGAGATAGAAGGGAAGATAGTGGAACAGGTAAATAGCTTCAAGTATCTGGGAGGGGTGGTTGAGGAGAAGGGTAGTCTGAATGAAGAGGTCAAAGCTAGACTCAGTGGGGCTGCAGCCAACTGGCATAGAGTATCAGGTGTAGTCTATGACAGAAGAATGCCAATGAAGCTGAAAACAAGGTGTAGCAGGCAGTGGTGTGACCAGTACTACTGTATGGTACAGAAACCTGGGAAGTAAAGGCAGAACAGATGAAGAACCTAGAGGTGATGGAAATTAAGTGCCTGAGAAAGATGGTAGGATGCACAATGTGGGACAGATGAAGAAATGAGGACATAAGAGCAAAAGCCAAAGTTGCTCCAATTGCAGAAAAGATCAAACAGAACAGATTACGGTGGTTTGGGCACAGGTGTAGAAAAGCAGAAGACAATCTGTTAAGGAAGATTTGGGACAGACTGGAAGAAGGTAAGAGGAAGCAAGGACATCCAGCAAAGAAGTGGATAGATTGTGTGAAAGAAGATCTGCGACAATCAGGCATGAGTGTTGAAGAAGGCAGTAGTGTGACACTGAGTCGAGAGAGTTGGTGACAGTTAACATGATACCCCGGCCCCATGTAGAAAAAAATGTGAAAAGGGGGCTGATGATGATGATGATTGTCCACCCCACATTGCCTGTTTTAGGCAATGCCAACCTGATAAACCTACTAACATACTGAAGCAAGCAAAGCAAAATATGAAGGTGTCACTGATGAATGCTAGGATTCTAAACAAGAAATTCCACTCCCTACAAGCCCTTCTCACCCTGGAGGACATTGACATCTGTGTAGTGATTGAGACATGTTTTAAAATAGAGGAGAGCACTCCTGCTGTGCAGGGCTATAACACCTTCCGCATGTTTAGACCAGCTACTGTGCAGGAGGGGTAAAAGGTAGAGGTGTTTCAATATACATTCAGAAGAGACTTACATCAAGGCTGGTAAAGTATCATGATGCACTAGAGCTTCTTCATGTCCAACTAACTGTCAGAAAGGTCCCATGCCATATATTAGCTAGCTATAGATCTCCCTCTATGACAAAAGAAATTCACAATGCCTATCTGCAGAACTAGAATCACTCATTATTAAACCCAATACCATTTTCCTAGATGATCAAACTATCCAGCTATAGAGCGGAAACCTGTGCCACTACTAGGGTACAAGCAGAGAGATTCCTGGACTTTGTCAATACAAATGCCCTGGAACAATTACTCAGAGTACCCACTGGTGGAATAACATCTTGGATCTTATTCTATTGAAGCATTTTGCACCATCTCTTGAGTATCTTCATCACTTCTTATGTATGACCATAAAGCAGTCTCCTCTGAAATAAAGCTGAAACCAAAGATCCTCTCCACCCAAGGTACCTTTAGAAAAGATAAATTACCTACTCCTAAGTGATGCACTGGCAAGTTTCAAATCCTCACCAAACCCAGTTAATTCTATCAAATACCCAGAAATGCACACCATCACACTATACCAACATATAAACAGCTGCATAGATGCAGCTGTAGTCTGTAGGAACAAGTGCAGGGCAAACCCCAGAATTAAACCCACATGGTGGAACCATAATATCAACAAACTTTATAATAAAAAGAAAGTAATTTTGACCAAAAGTAAGAAGAGTAATTGCCAGAATGTTTGAGTCCTTCCTACTGAAATAAACAAACAATTCAGGAGCTTAATAAAGTCTACCAAAGCCAAGATTGAGACTAAAATAGCTACCCAAGCCAAAGGCAATCATAAGATGTTTTTAGTTTTGTTTGTAATCTCAAATCACAGTGCAGCAATGCACTGAGCTGATTGTGAATGATGTTACCTACATGAAGGCTGAAGATATAGTGAACCTACTAGCTGATAAATTTAGTTGCAACTTTACCCCTCACTCCCCTCCATCTGTCCCTGAAGATATACCTGAAACTGGCTCAACTCCAGATGCAACAGAAGACCAAGTACTAAAAGTGCTATCAAATGCTGAAAATACTGCCTCAATGGGTCCTAGCAATATCCCTGGATGCCTCTTAAATAGCATGAAGCATGATTTAGCCACATCCCTAACAACGCTATTCCATCTTAGCCTCCATACAGGTTTTGTACCAAGTGAATGGAGAACAGCTACAGTCATTCTCTTGCATAAAGGAGGACCTTCCACAGATCCAGGCAGGTACAGACCCATAAGTCTGACCAGCCTCATATACAAAGCCATTGAAAAACTTATCATGGAATTAATCAGTCAGCTCATAGGAAACTTCCACACATTGGACCCATCTCAATCTGGATTCACAAAGGGCAGGTCATGCTTATTCAGCCTGGTGGATATTTTTGAAAAGGTCAGCAAAGCAATGGGTGAAGACAAAATGGTATACACTATATACCTCAACCTGGCCAAATGTTTTGTCACAATTCTCCATTCTAGCATAGTAGAAAAGTTAAATAAACTAGACATAAACCCCTATGTTACCTGCTGGATTGTCAACTGGCTCACAGATAGGAGGCAGGTTATCAAAATAGGGCAAGTTGCCTCCATAAAAGACCAGCCCCAAGTGGAGTGACCAGAGATCTGTGCTGAGATGGTTCCTGCTTGGCATCTATTTTTCTGAAGTAAAACCAATTCTAAAAGGATCTGTCTGACTAAGTTTACAGATGACTGCAAGCTAGGAGCAGTTATTGAATTACTAAATGACTAAACCATCTACAAAAAGGTTTGTCCCAACTAAATAGTTGGTGTCAGAATCATGGACTGAAACTAAATGTCAAAAAATGCATTATTGTATTCTTTGAGAAGTCATCGACCCCAGGGAATTAACCACATAGACAATATACCTCTAACAGGGAACCCAGTTGTTTGGGATTTGGGAACTTACGTGGAAAGTGGCCTAACATTTGACCAACATGTGTTTATTGTTGTAAGAAAGGTCTGTATTGCACAGCTTATAAAAAAATGGGTTGTCTACATCTGGGGATGTCATTGTCCCTCTTTACTCAGCCCTCATTAGGCCAATCCTTGAATATAATTCACCCCCCCCCATGGCATGTATCGCTCCAGACACATGCATCATCTGGGACACCTACAGAGATACCTTACTAAAAGGATACAAGGCCTAAACAAAATCTCCCACATGGACTGACTTAAAGCCCTGTCATTATACTCAGTATCCTGCAGACTGCTAGGAGATGACCTGTGTCTGGCATACAAAGCTTCCTCTGACCGATTACTTTTGGATTTACTGCAAATCAGCAAGTCAAATGGCATCAGAAACGCTCAGTCTAGGGATCTAAACCTCTCCTGCAATATTAACAGAATGGTTTGATGGGACAGGTATATCTCTCAGAGGATACTGCTGCTATGGAACAGACTTTCCAGCTATATAAAACAAAGTTCTTCCCTGTTCATATTCAAGCACATCTTAGATCTATATGGGAAACAGCAAATTTGCCCCAGGACTGCCCTCTGTACTACTAATGGACTGAGACAGCTGCTAAATGTTTTATCTCATTTAGGGTCTCCTTAAATTATCTATGGCATGATCCCAGTTTATTCTCATTAGGGTAATATATAATTATAGACCACAGGATGGGTAAGCCTAATCTATAACCAAATTGGGCAGGTTATTTCAAGCACAAAAAGGGAAATTGGCTAGCCTTAAATGGTCTGCAAGGGCAGCTAGCCTAGTAGTTACCTATGAACCTATAAACATATAGTAAAAGCAAATCATAGTGTAGAAGGTCTAAGAACTAGCAGCATGGCAATAAATTACAGCTATCAATAAATACAAATACATTGGCAAAAATAAGAATTATAAGCAAGAGTTATGTACATATATACAATAAAGAAACACATCAAAGTGACACATAAGCATTCATGTACAAAGACATTAATATGGCCAGTACTAATAGCATGAATTGTTACCTGATAGTGTTACGGTAGTAGGTGTACTGTGCTGCTTTAAGAAGATGACCTTTGCAACCATTTTTAAAGGCCTCAGGTGCATCTTAGTTGTTTAATTTTGTAGGGAGTTGGTCCTAAATGGCAGGAACTAGTCTAGAGAATACTCTTTCCCCAGCAGCAGTTATGAAGTGAGGGCAAGTGAAGAAAAGGTTGTTATTTTGGGATCTTCTCAGGGTATAGATTTGGTGCCTAAATATGACTGCTGGTTTGAAGGGGAAACAATACTCAAGTTTAAGATTTTGAAAAGGAAAGTGCTGAGAAGAAGGTGGACTTATATATTATTGATAATCAAGAAATAAACACCAAATAAAAGTAGCAGAAAATAAGTCCAAGAATATAAAAACAGCAAAAAATTCCAACTGCAGGATAATGGAGTTGAAGTATTTATTCAGAAGTAGAAGTCACCACAAATCATAAGCGCTTTTGTGTCCTAAAAAGAGACTTTATCTACTTCCTTCCTTTTTATGCATCAAATCTCAATTAACTTCAATTAATTAAACAAATCACTTCACTTCATAAACAACCCTACACTCCTTGGTTAATATTAAAATACACAAAATCAAATTTTATGTACACAAACGCAAAATCAAAAAATGTAACTTAGCTATTAATAAAGCTTTCTAAAACTACTAAATTTTTTTTTAAATTAAAACATCCGCTTTCTCCCTTAATACTTTTGCAATGGAAACTTGTTCATTGAGCCCTGGCAATAATGTGGCGTTTAATCTTAACTGCCACATTAATTCTCTCTTTGCCAGTCACCACCCCTGGGGTTAATTTTTACCTTCTCTAGAATTCCAAAAGAAAAATGTTTACAATTTTTACATATACAGGAATGTCTGTAAAGGGCATTTAACTTTCTCTTTTTACTTACGTCATGTATATGATCATACATTCTTACTTTTAATGACCTTTCAGTTTTCCCTGTATAGAAAGCTGCACAGTTTTCACACCTAGCTAAATGAACAATTTTACTCATGGCACAATTTCCATAAACAAAATCCACCCTGCTTTGTAATGTATTAGCCAATACTATGTTTTTTTCTTTTACTATATAACTGCACTGCTTACAACCACCACAGGGTATCATACCCTTATTTACTAAGTGGGAACCCACTCCCTCAAACAGTTGTTTGAAAAAGTTCCCCATTTAATAGGAAAATACAGGTTCCTGTCCCACTAGTCCATGACATTCTTTACTGCCTTTAAAGATGTTCCAAATTATTTTTACAATTCCCTTAATATAGTTGGAATACTAATTGTATTTAATCTTTAAAACTTTACAATATCTCCTCTCCAGGCTCTTGACCCCCTGTTCCCCCCACCCCTCTCAATCCCACAGTCCCTCTCCTATAATTCTTAAACTCCAAGTTCTTCTCCAGCTACCTACACCTTCCTGTGTTTCTCTGCCACTGCTAAGTTCTCGCTCTCCCTTTTTACCCCTCCAGTCTTCCCCTGATTCTACTCTATCCCTTCCAGCTCCTTCCACTATATGGGGTATGCCTGCTATATATCTGTTGGCTTACTCAGCAACATCCATTAATTTCTATGTAATTTTAAAATGTATCTATTATAAACTTATTTCTAGTTGATATACTTACTAACACATTGATTACCCTGACCAGTCTATGGTCATCTTGTATATATTCAATGTTGCTTCTGCATGTATTGCTATTGTATGTATATTCAATTTGTTATTGCTTGCATTGCTATGTGTGGAGCTTTTCTCCCCGGTCCTCCGCTGAAAATGGACCTGTGTCCAGTTGGAATTTTCCGGTAAACAAATGTAAATAAAATAATAATAAATAATAATTGTGTTCTAATACTAAAGCTTTTTCATATTGGACTTTATGGGGAGCTTCTCTTGCTCTTACCATTTTGTTACCTAACAAAGGGTGGCATTTTGTCCCCCACCCTCTGTATACTTCTTTAATTTGAACAGCAATCATTTTTATCTGGATACCGTCTGTTAACATTTCCTTTAATTTTAAAAGCTCACCCCAAAGGTCATCATACAAAGATGTCATCCTAGCTATTTGGATAGCTTGTCCTTTGACCAAACTTCTTTTGTGGGGCTGTGGGTGGTTACTGATATAGTGAAAATATGCATTACAAAATGTGTCCTTCCTAAAAATATTTGACTTAAAACCACTAGTAGTGTGAGATATCCAGGTATCTAAATAACTAATCCCTTCATGACTACAAGCATAAGTGAACTTAAAATAATTAGAACAACCATTTAAATAGTCCACAAATTTTGGTATCTCTTTTCCTGCCCCATCCCACAAAATAAATAAATAAGTTATCCAAAAATGTTACATAAAAGTATATATATTTAGCAAGTGGACTGGGAAAAACAAACTCCCTTTCCCATCCTAACATGATGATATTGGCAAAGGCTGGGCACATGATGCCCCCATAGCTATCCATGTAATTTGTTGATAGTATTCAGCTTCAAAATGAACAAAATTGTTCTCTAACACAATTTCTACCAATTCTCCAACACCAGAAATTTGTTCTTTTGATAAAAAGGACCTTAGCCATAAAATCTCTTGAAAATTATGTAAACCCTGCTTTTTGGGTATTGAGGAAAAAAGATCTACCACATCAATTGTTAAGAAGATTAGCTCTTTTTTCTATAAATACAATGAAATAAATCTTCTTACTGCTATGATGAAACTGCCAAATAAAATAGTAGAAACAGCAAAACAACGACAGTATTATCACCAAGGCTAACTCTGTTTATCAGATACTTGTAAAAATGGAACTGGAAGCACTGTCCACAAAAGATGTATCAAATGTCCGTTTAAAAGTTTTTTTAATGACTGCTGGTTTAAAAAGAAAGACGTTAAAAGTCCCTTGTTAATAACAAACGATAAGCGCTTTTGAATAAAACTTCTTCAGATCGTAGTGAGAAGTGGGACACACATTTACTTAAATATGAAGTTTTGGTAATTGCCCAACCAATGCAGATCTATACATTTTAATTTAAACCAGTCAATTCTCATGCATTCTCATCCTGTTTTGAATATTCAGGACCAATGGAGGTCTTCTGTTGTTAACACACCTCCAAATCCATTTATGAGCGCATTCCTTATCTAAGATGTAAATTTACTAAAAGTGTTAACCAATAGGGGTTCATAATTCTCAATTTTAACCAACCTCAGTTGGCCTCAGGTGGAATAGTGTTTGAACGTATCAGCCAATGTAATGTTTTTCACTTCCGTTTGCCAGAGCCAGATTCAAATTTTGTCTGCTCACATCCTTAACATGGTTAAACACCTCAATTTCAGGTAAAATATAACTTTCAGTATTCCCTAAACAAGAAGAGCCTTCTCATATTTTTGTTTCATTACACATGAATGTCCAATAAAAGCGATCGTGATTTCATAGACCATGTAAATAAACAAGATGTCAAATCAAATTTTTGTTTTATTGTTGGGAGTCTGACAATGTCAAATCTTCTGCATCAACTGTAACCAATTTCAGATTGTATTTGAATACCAAAGAAATGTCTTTGTTTAATTGCGCATGAATATACTTGCAGAAGCGATTGTGATTTCATACACCATGTGAATAAACGAGATGTCAAATCAAGTCAGTATCTTTGTTTCATTGTTACAAATATAGCAATGTCAAGTCTTCTATATTTACCGAAATTTTAATCATCTATAACCAATTTCAGTATAGATTTGAGTACTTCTAACAAAGTAGTGGTATTCTTTTCTATATTTTCAAGTAATTATAAATGAAAACCATAGCAACTACAATAATTCTCAGCTCTCACTTAAAAGGAGCTAAATGCATGAATTCCATGCAGCATGCCCCCCCCCCCCCCCGGCACTCTCCACACAGGAAAACATTTGTATCATTGATATGTTTAAATAAATGTCCTTGAAAATTAGTGTTTGTAATTTCATAATATATGCAAGTGAGCTGAATTCTTGCACATATCAGAGTCTTTATTTTGCTGTTACAAATCCAATAGCATTACAGATCTTCATTGCTTCTTATAGGATTTACTGATTATGACAGTGGCCAATCACAAGTTGTCCTGCCTTATGTACGGAATTTCTGAAGCCAGTTGCCATTAATCACCAAATTAAATCGGTTACTTGCAATATGTCATTTTCTATCATCGATGTAAAAAATGAAAGCTATAAAACTACCAAAGAACTCATGACAGTATTCTAATGCCCCTTCTCATTTTCGCTCAGTACTCCATGATCTCTATGATGTTATAAATCTGCGATTGCTTCATTTGATTTCGGTCCAAGCTTGTCATTTACATGAAGCTATGTCAAAGCATATATCTGGCTCAGATCTAGTTAGCAGCAAAAAGTACAAACATCCCAGTTCACTTAATATATATATGCATAACGCTTGGTCCAATGAGATAAATGGAATGAAACAGCTGCCAACTTTTATTGTCACTGAAGATAAAGAACTGAGTTCTTAACTTGCCTTCGATTTCAAAATTATCTTATATATTATAAGGATCCTACAGTTAATATATAACATTATCAGCCTATAATGGGTTTCCTTGTCAAAGAAATAATCTCTCAGGTTCTTCCTTTTCAATATCTGTATTCAACTTTAAAAAGTATAATATGTCCCAAATCTTACTGCCAATAATTTTCAAGGTTATTCTTCATTTGAGTGGACTGTCAAATAATGGCCATTATACTGATATCCTTCATCTGTTCAAGTCCACATCATGGGAATCCTCTATTCAGGTAATTATCTTGTTAACTTGTAGTTGGTTTTCCCATCTTCAAAACAGGTTTCAAGGGTATGACGCTATTTAAGCCTGGTGGTTGATTGGCTCTTAGGTTAATAATCCATTTTGTCTCCCTTAGTTCTGTTAAATTTTCTATGTCACCTTTCCTTGGACCAGTATAGATGGTTTCAATAACTTTGAACATAAACAAATGACTCCTGTTCATTTCAACATGTAGGGCCAATGCATTATGGCTATCTTTGTTGACAATATCACTTTGATGTCTTTGTATTCATCTTTTAAACATCTGGCTAGTTTTTCCTACATAAAAAGATGAACAAAACTTACATGTAGCCAGATAGATTACATTAGCAGTTGTACAGGTTGCTTTTATATTGAAGATATAACTTCCCTTAGTTCTTGGATGTTCAGAATAACTGCTATTATCTATTAAAGGACAGATAATACAATGTCCACACCTAAAAGTACCTTTACGGCCTGCTATCTGATTTTTGCTGTTCCCATGATTGGCACACAGCAGCCTTTTTAAGTTCTTCTTATTCTTGAAACCAAAGTGTGGTCTATCTCCCACTATATCTTTTAACTGTGGGTCTTGTGTCAGGATCTGCCAGAATTGTTTTATCACTTTTTGAACCTGATAGTTATCAGTACTGTAAGTTAAAAGAATCCTAGTTTTTTCATTCTCAAGTGTGGATCTGTTACTTCTTCTATTAATGGCAGGTATTAGATCCTGCTCTTTGTAGCCTCTTTCTTTCAAGTTGTTTTGTAAAGATTTGACCTCTCTGTCACATGTAATTTCTTGTTTAAATCGTTTGTAAGTCCTATTGACCTCATTGTGCATGATATTTTTTGTGATGTGCCTGGGATGCATGCTGCTCTTTAGTAAATAATGGTTCCTCCATGTGTTCTTCCTGTGCAATTCTGTATCCAGAGTACCTGTCTCATTAAGGATGACATTTACATCTAGAAAGCTGACTTTTTTCCTAGAACAGCTAGCTGTAAAAGTTAAAAACAATGTGGTGGAATCAATGTAGCTCTTAAATTGTAGGAATTGTTCTACTTCACCTTTCCATAAGAAACAAATTGTTCACAAAGCGTCCATAATACAGGATACAATCATACCATGGGTTACTAGAATGGAGAACATGTTGCAATTCCCACTCTACTAGAACTAAATTGGAATAACTGTTAGCACAGGGGGTGCCCATGGCAACACCCCATCTCTGCAAATAAACTTTATCACCATGTACAAAGTAGTTGTTTTCCAATATTAATTCAAGCAGCGCACAAATTGTGTAGGTCTCTGCTGTGGTCTTCCTTACTGACAGTATTCTTCTTATTGAATCTATCCCAATGTCATTTGGGATGGTAGTGAAAAGACTATTTACATCAAGTGTAGCTAACAAAAGATCTTGATGATCTATGATTCTCTTCATAGTTGTAAGTATCTTATATAGAAAGTCATCTGTATCCCTTAAGACTGTGTCATAAGAGGTTAAGAGCTCTCTTAATTCATTTTCCACATACAAAGACATATTTTCTGTAATCCATCCCTGGCCTGATACTATTGGGTGTAATGGTGTATTCGAGACATCTTTGTGTATCTTAGGAAGTCCATTTATAGTTGGAATGGTAGGCTTGGGTATATCTAGGAAGTTAAACAATTCCAGATCAATTTGTCTCTGTAGTACCATGTCATTCAAGTAAGAGCTAACTCTATTTATAGCCTGTTGTATAATGATAGCTGTTACTTCTATGTATGTCTTAGAGTCTTTCAGCATACTTTCCATTTTGTTGGTATACCATAAGGTATCCATAACAACAATGGCTCCACCTTTATCTGCTGGTTTCAAAACAATATTGATATTCTGCCATTTACAATTTGAAACAGAATATCAATATTGTCTTGAATCCACCATTATGCCCAATAGTATCAGGCCAGGGATGGATTACAGAAAATATGTCTTTGTATGTGGAAAAGGAATTAAGAGAGCTCTTAACCTCTTATGACACAGTCTTGAGGGATACAGATGACTTTCTATATAAGATACTTACAACTATGAAGAGAATCATAGATTATCAAGATCTTTTGTTAGCTACACTTGATGCAAATAGTCTTTTTACTACCATCCCAAATGACACTGGGATAGATTCAATAAGAAGAATACTGTCAGTAAGGAAGACCACAGCAGAGACCTACACAATTTGTGTGCCTTGTGAATTAATATTGGAAAACAACTACTTTGTTTATGGTGATAAAGTTTATTTGCAGAGATGGGGGGTTGCCATATGCACCCCGTGTGCTAACAGTTATTCCAATTTAGTTCTAGTAGAGTAGGGATTGCAACATGTTCTCCATTCTAGTAACTCATGGTATGATTGTATCCTGTATTATGGACGCTTTGTGGACGATTTGTTTGCTTTATGGAAAGGTGAAGTAGAACAATTCCTGCAATTTAAGAGCTAGCTTGATTCCACCACATTATTTTTAACTTTTACAGCTAGCTGTTCTTGGAAAGCAGTCAGCTTTCTAGATGTAAATGTCATCCTTAGTGAGACAGGTACTCTGGATACAGAATTACACAGAAAGAACACGTGGAGGAATCATTATTTACAAAAGAGCAGCATGCATCCCAGGCACATCACGAAAAATATCATGCACAATGAGGTCAATAGGATCTACAAACGATGTAATCAAGAAATTACACGTGACAGGGAGGTCAAATTTTTACAAAAGAACTTGAAAGAAAGAGGCTACAAAGAGCAAGATCTAATACCTGCCATTAATAGAAGAAGTAACAGATCCACACGTGAGAATGAAACAATTAGGATTCTTTTAACTTACAGTGCTGATAACTATCAGGTTTAAAAAGTGATAAAACAGTTCTGGCTAATCCTGACACAAGACCCACAGTTAAAAGATATAGTGGGATATAGACCACACTTTGGTTTCAAGAATAAGAAGAACTTAAAAAAGCTGCTGTGTGCCAATCATGGGAACAGCAAAAATCAGATAGTAGGCCGCAAAGGTACTTTTAGGTGTGGACATTGTATTATCTGTCCTTTGATAGATAATAGCAATTATTTTGAACATCCAAGAACTAAGAGAAGTTATATCTTCAATGTAAAAGCAACCTGTACAACTACTAATGTAATCTGTCTGGCTACATGTAAGTTTTGTTCATCTTTTTATGTAGGAAAAACTAACCAGATGTTTAAAAGACGAATACAAAGACATCAAACGGATATTGTCAACAAAGATATCCATAATGCATTGGCCCTACATGTTGAAATGAACAGGAGTCATTCGTTTATGTTCAAAGTTATTGAAACCATATATACTGTTCCAAGGAAAGGTGACATAGAAAATTTAACAGAACTAAGGGAGACAAAATGGATTATTAACCTAAGAGCCGATCAACCACCAGGCTTAACAGATGAAGGATATCTGTATAATGGCCATTATTTGACAGTCCACTCAAAGTTGAATACAGATATTGAAAAGGAAGAACCTGAGAGATTATTTCTTTGACAAGGAAACCTATTATAGGTTGATAATGTTATATATTAACCATAGGATCCTTATAATATATAAGATAGTTTTGAATTAAAAGGCAAGTTAAGAACTCAGTTCTTTATCTTCAGTGACAATAAAAGTTGGCAGCTGTTCCATTCCATTTCTTCTCATTGGGACCAAGCATTATGCATATATATATTAAGTGAACTGGGATGTTTGTACTTTTTGCTGCTAACTAGATCTGAGCCAGATATATGCTTTGGCATAGCTTCATGTAAATGACAAGCTTGGACCGAAATCAAATGAAGCAATTGCAGATTTATAACATCATAGAGATCATGGAGTATTGAGTGAAAATGAGAAGGGGATTAGAATACTGTCATGAGTTATTTTGTATTCGTATATCTTTCATTTTTTACATCGATGATAGAAAATGACATATAGCAAGTAATTGATTTAATCTGGTGATTAACGGCAACCGGCTTCAGAAATTTCGCACATAAGGCAGGACAACTTGTGATTGGCCACTGTCATAATCAGTAAATCCTATAAGAAGCAATGAAAATCTGTAATGCTATTGGATTTGTAACAGCATAATAAAGACTCTGATACGTGCAAGCATTCAGCTCATTTGCATATATTATGAAGTTACGAACACTAATTTTCAAGGACATTTATTTAAACATACCAATGATAGAAATGTTTTCCTGTGTGGAGAGTGCTGGGGGGAGCATGTTGTATGGAATTCATGCATTTAGCTCCTTTTAAGTGAGAACTGAGAATTACTGTAGTTGCTATGGTTTTCATTTATAATTACTTAAAAATATAGAAAAGAATACCACTACTTTGTTAGAAGTATTCAAATATATACTGAAATTGCTTATAGATGATTAAAATTTCGATAAATATAGAAGACCTGACATTGCTAGATTTGTAACAACGAAGCAAACATACTGATTTGATTTGACATCTCGTTTATTCACATGGCTTATGAAATCACGATCACTTCTGCAAGTATATTCATGTGCAATTAAAGACATTTCTTTGGTAGAAGTATTCAAATACAATCTGAAATTGGGTACAGTTGATGCAGAAGATTTGACATTGCTCCCAACAATGTTGTTGTTGTTTTGTTGCATCTTTCGGCTTTTCCCGATTAGGGGTCGCCACAGCAGAACTCCGGTCCACTAGTGATTGGCAGTAGATTTTTACGTACCGAGTTGCCAGCCCTGATGTACAACCTTCAACGAAGGTACGTCCATTCATGCATGTCTCCACACAGAAGACGCTTTAGCTGAGAATCGAACAGGACAACGTCTTACTGTGAGGTGACAACGCTACCGCATCACCACCACTGCAGTTTCCCAACAATAAAACAAAAATTTGATTTGACATCTTGTTTATTTACATGGTCTATGAAATCATGATCGCTTTTATTGGACATTCATGCATAATGAAACAAAAATATGAGAAGGCTCTTCTTGTTTAGGGAATACTGAAAGTTGTATTTTACCTGAAATTGAGGTGTTTAATCATGTTAAGGATGTGAGCTGATGACATTTGAATCTGGCTCTGGCAAACGGAAGTGAAAAACATTACATTGGCTGATACGTTCAAACACTATTCTACCGGAGGCCAACTGTGGTTGGTTAAAATTGAGAATTATGAACCTCTATTGGTTAACACTTTTAGTAAATTTACATCTTAGATAAGGAATGCAATCGTAAATGGATTTGGAGGTGTGTTAACAACAGAAGACCTCCATTGGTCCTGAATATTCAAACAGGATGAGAATGCATGAGAACTGACTGGTTTAAATTAAAATGTATAGATCTGCATTGGTTGGGCAATTACCAAAACTTCATATTTAAGTAAATGTGTGTCCCACTTCTCACTACAATCTGAAGATTTATTTAAAAGTGATAATCATTTGTTATTAACAAGGGACTTTTAACTTCTTTCTTTTTAAACCAGCAGTCATTAAAAAACTTTTAAACGGACATTTGATACATCTTTTGTGGACAGTGCTTCCAGTTCCATCTTTACAAGTATCAGGTAAACAGCATTAGCCTTGGTGATAATACTGCCGTTGTTTTGCTTTTTCCTATAAATAGTCCTTAAGATTACTTAAAAATTCCAACGAATCCTTCACTAGGTGGGGGTATTATTCACCAATTCTTTTACCCATTTGTCAATTAACACAGAAATAGAATGGGTTTTAGACTCTCAAGCTGATACTATCAGCCTAAATTGAGTTTTTTTTTATACATTTGTTGACCTTTGGAATCACAAAAATATTTGGGATTATAGGTTTAGGTTGTTGCAAATATTGAAAAATGTCCATATCAATACAATTATCTAAAATATATTCTATTAAAATCTATCCACTGATATGCTATATTAATTTTGTTGATATAAATGGGGGAATATATAACATTGTTGTGTAGTAAACTGGTCATCACATTTCTATAGTCCTCCACTTTGAATATAACCACACCTCCCCCTTTGTCTGGTTTCATCACTCTTAAATTGTTATTCCTTCTTAAAGCACTCTAAATTTCTTTTTCCTTTTTAGAAAAGTTGGAATACATCTTCTTTTCTTCAGAATATAATTTATATATCTCTTCCGTAACTGCCTTCTCATATACCTGTATCAGGGTATGCAAAGGGGGGTTAAAGGTACTACTTCTTTTTAAGTGTAAAGATTTATCTGCTATTTGTTCGTTAATTTTATTCTGATCCTTGAAGTATACCTCCAAATTCAATTTCCTAGTGAACATTTTCATTTCTACCAATAAGGTTGCTACATCTCCTGCCTTCGTGGGAACAAACTCAAAACCTTTAGAAAATAATAAAAAAATGCCCTTAGTCAATGGAAGATCAGTGTAGTTATATATTTTAAATACTTTGTAGGACCCTACTATACCATCCTCACTATAGTCAATCATTTCCTCCTCACTGGCCCATTCCTATGGCTGTCTTTCCTTGGAGACAGCTGTTAACTCTGCCCTGAATCCATAGTCTGCCATGATCTGCTGGCCAGTCTCTCTGACCAACGTACTGGTTGAAAACCCTGCAGTCTGGAGAAAATGAGTCAAGCTCGTCTAACCCTCTATGAACATTACCTGGTGGTGACTGGTCACCTTCCCTAGTCATTATACTCCTTGTACCTTCTTTAGAATCATGTAAATATTGTACAGTATATGCCTTCTTCTGGGAAAATTGTTTTACGTCTCTCAAGTTTTCGTTGCTTCCTAGTAAAAACTTTGTTACACTTTCTATCTATCTTTTCCATGATTTTCTCATATAAACCCTTATATTGGTCAAACAACAAATTGTTCAAAATAAACTTATTTAAATAGTCTATTTTTAGTCCTAAGATTTCAAGTGTAACGTCATTATACTTTATAATTCTAGAAATCAGTTCTAACCCACATTTATCAAAAAAGCAAACAAAATAATTTTTTTGAGTAAACTTAAGGACAATTTATGGAAAAAAGAGCTCATCTTTTTAACAAGTGATGTGGTAGGTCTTTCTTCCTCAATACCCAAAAAGGAGGGTTTACACTATTTTCAAGAGATTTTATGGCTAAGGTCCTTTTTATCAAAAGAACACATTTCCGTTGTTGGAGAATTGGTAGAAATTGTGTTAGAGAACAATTTTGTTCATTTGGAAGGTGAATACTATCAACAAATTACAGGGATAGCTATGGGGGCATCATGTGGCCCAGTCTTTGCCAATATCGTCATGTAAAGATGGGAAAGCGAGTTTGTGTTTCCCAGTCCAGTTGCTAAATATATATACTTTTATGAAAGATTTTTGGATGACTTATTTATTTTGTGGGATGGGGCAGGAGAAGAGATACCAACATTTGTGGACTATTTGAATGGTTGTTCTAATTATTTTATGTTCACTTAAGTTAGCACAACAAAATCTTACCTTCATGCCCCCCACACCCCCCGGAACTTAAATATACCAACTCCAAGATCGCACTACAGTGCAGAAGATGGAAATCTTTCCATTCCACACTTTGCAGATCCCGGCTCTGCATTGTTGATATTTCGAATGTTGATCATATGGTCTCGGCCACATGGTCTTCGACATTCTGAAATGTAGACCATGCGAAGGGGACCCATATATACACATTGTGTATATATATATATATATATATATATATTTTATATATATATATATATATATATATATATATATATATATATATATATATATATATACAAAGTTAAAAGAAATATGAGTTTGGAATAACTTCACATCTTTGTAAAATATTATGCCTTACAAAAGTAAATACTGTAACACCAAAGAGTTCACAGCACAGCGAATCTGCAGCTTAAGCAGCAAGAATGCAAGGATCAGTATGACTTAGTCATTCAGTATTATGGCAATACCACATGATCTGCTTATCACGTGGTGAATTTGTGGTAGAAAGAAGGAGAGCTGAGTAATACTTTGCACAGCTGAAATAAATTATACATTAGCACTAAATAAAGAATAAGCTTCGTAAACATATTTTAGTTTTAATCAAGCATGCTACTGCTGTTATTACTGTATCTGTGTATGACAAAACAGATAGTATATCTATTGATCTATCTGTCTGTTGATATCTTTTACACACACACACACACACACACACACACACACACACACACACACACACACACACACACACACACACACACACACTTATATGCATGCAATGTGCTGAGTAGGTATTTGGGGGGGGGGCATAAGCCTTGCTCTGTAGCAGCTAACACATACCTTTCAACCTGGAAACATGAAAAATCTGGACAAAGGCCCATGAAAAGTAAGTACAACAGGCCAAAAATGGGGGCACTGATTAACATAAAAGTTGCATACATAATCATGTAACCCCACTAACACCAGTGGAATTGTGGGATACCATCAACATGCATTTTCAGTACAGTAAGTTAAGAACATCTAATTTCTGTCAGGAGAAAGAAGTCTCAGGACTGTCTGTAAATAATATTCACTGATTTACCAGTAAAAGCAAACTTTTCACAAGTGCAGAGGTCTAGTTGCACTGATCTGTTTAACAAATAATGAAAGATACTTGTTTTAGCGAAAACTGCCAACCAACTACACAAGTATTTCCAGCATTTAAATACACAGTAATTTGAGTTACTTTAATGCAACAGCTGCACTACTTGTAAACATGCTTGCTTGCAGTACACTATACTGTTAAACAATGCTTAATAAGACAGGTTGGTGCTCGTGCATCCCAGCTAGTCTATTATCCAAACAGATATTCATGTATACATTCTTATATTTGGTGTCAAATGTAACATGGGTGAGCTGACAGAATTCACCTACCCACCCACCAAATGTACAGTAAGAAACTCTGCTAGCCTGTAGAACACAAACTATGAACATGTAAATTATAAAAAAAATGATTTATTATAAAAATATGCAAGTTTATGTATTCTTTCTCCACTGTTCTATCAAAACCTGGACTAAACATTAAGCACTTACCTGCAGCCAAGATATGCTGAAGAATTCATGGATCATTTTGTAAGTACTAACTTGCAAATTGTACTATAGTCTCCATTCTCTATTGGTCTTCTGTTCCATGATCCGAAGATGAACTGCCGCTGTCCCCAAAAGTTTGCCAGGTGCCAAAATAATCCATCTATGCCAGGAACCTCCTCAATCCTAATGCTGCTGCCCTTTTAAAGAAAAAAAGCTGTTGTTGCCATAAAACCATAAAGAAAAGTGCTCCTAGCAATACACTTTTTTAAATACATTGCAGTGGCATGAAAACTGGAGCACAGAAGTTCCTCACTAGTCACTGTTCATTTTTCTGCTTCTCCTGGTTGGTTTGCTTTGCATCATAGTTGACCTCTGATTGGCTCATATTACCTGTATGTTGATTGGCTGTCTTTGAGGTATATGAAACAATTAGAATGTGTAAAGCAGAGCCACCACCCTTAATGCAGAACTTTTGAATTTTTGTTGCTCTTAAGCTCAGTACTTATTTTACAATTGTTGGCCTTTGTCTGAGTGCCACTGGACCCCCCTTTCTATCTCTAGATGTCCTACCCTTTCTTATAGCCATTAAGTAAACAAACCATGCTAGTGAAATTACGGCAGCTGCATCAACAGGTGATTACACTACTGAATTGTAAAGAAAAACAAAGGCACCTCACTTTTCAATAACTTGGCATGTATTCATCAGGTCTTTGAACTATATGGATGCTAGGGACATGGTTGCTTTGTCTACGTGATGTCTTGTTAACCACAGTACCATTATACATCATATAGAAAGCTGAGCTGAAAGATTTTACAATCCCTATCCTAATGCACAATACACAAACACCTCATAATTACAGTCATTGGTCCTCAAATGATACAGTGAAAACATGGCAAAATAAACAATGACTACAGCATATGGTGTGTAAGAGTAATTTCAAAGTTAAAATATCTACATGATGATGGCAGGGGTCTGCCCACTTGACAAAAGCTGCTAAAAGGTTTCTTTCTGGTCTTGGTGCTGGAAGGTGGGGGTGAGGCTCTCTATTTCAGAGCATAAACTTTGTTGTTTTCTCTGGTCCTTGAGTAGGTCACTTTCGGCCACTTTCTGTGCTGCTTTGCTTATATAATGAAAGAATTTTCCCAGTTTTGCTAGTGTGTGTCCCCTGCTTTTCAGTGGCGCTCCTGTACCTGATGGAACAGTTTTATGCCTGTTACATATATGGTTGCTTCTAGCCAGCTTTTCCTGATGTATATGAACTACCTGTCTTGGTTCTGTAGTAAAGCTATGCAACAGCTTGCCTGCAGCATGTACTAAGTGCAAGTCTTCACCATGACATGCAGAAGCTAAAAGAAATAGCTGACAACATTCAAAACCAAAGCCCACAGCATGTTAAACATGAAACAGGAGCCATTGTGCCCTCTACTCCACAGACCACATTCTACCACTCCCACACTACAAGCGCAAATGACAGAATCACTTCCATTATCGGGGCACTATATATTAGCCAACTGACAATGAAGTAGCCACAAAATGCATGTAAAATATTTAAAATGCCTAGCATTCTATTGACTTATATGGAGGTTCGATGAGACCTAAGTAAAGCCTTTAGGTTTGAAAACTGATGATGATGGCTTGTGTTCAGTAGTGGACTTTCAAGTTCAAACAAATTCACCTGCACAACTTCCATGCCAAATGCCAATAGTCTGTAATGACGCTGATGCCGTTAACTAAAAATTGCAAATAAAGAAAGAATCGTGATTTCAAGAGGCCACTCAGTAATTTGTGGCACCCCATTGTTTTATCCTCAAAACTGGGAAATTCCGAGGAATTCGGTATGGTTGAAAGGTATGAGCTGACAGCTTTTTAATGTTTTACAAACAGTACACTGTTCTCACAGATGGCTTAGCTCAAATTCTGCAATTATTTTGCTGCCTCATTGTTTCACTACTGTTATAGTTTTAATGCTGCTCTTTATTTATTTATTTATGCCATTTGTTTATCAGGAAGGTACACTGGGCTGACGAGAGCCCATTTTCAGTGGAGGCCCATGGAGAAAAGCTCCAATAGATTAATACAATAAAGAAAACTGCATTACAATCCAGAGGTGGCTACCGCTAGGTACTTACAAGAGTTACTACAAAATGAACGATGGCAGTGAAGTGGTACAACTAACATAAGGAAAACTGCATTACAGTACAAAAGTGGCTACTGCAAGGTAGTTACAATATTTACAAGAGTTTCTACTATACAAATGATAGCAGTGAAGTGGTACAACTTACAGCTACAAAATGTAGTATTAGAATATAGCAAAATGACAAAAAGGTGATTTTAGATGAAGAAAAAATCATAAGTTTAATTAAGAAGAGAGCAATACAAGGACTGATAATAAGGAGAGAGGGTTAGGTAACAACATTAGACAAGGTACAACAGTTGCAAATCCAGTTGGAAAGAAGATGATTTGGGAGGGCAGTTTTGAATTTGAAGGGGTGTTGTTCAGAATGTGCAGAGGAAGGGAGATCATTCCAGTGTCTGGCCATAGTCCAGGAGTATAGAAGTTTACCTATTGGAAGATTTGGTTTTTGGACTTGTACTAAGTTTTGATTTTCTGAGCGTAATGACCTAGTAGAGGAGTAAGGGGTAAATAAGGAGCTGAATGCAGGGCAGTCTTGTTGTTTGTAAATTAGTCTATGAGAGGTATTTAGTTGGAGGTGTAGCAGGAAATGTGGGAATTTGAGCCAGTGGAGATGTCTTAAGGCTTATACGATGATGGGTAGAATAACGACAGTTAGAAGCAAATTTGGTGATTTTGTTGTAACAGGATTCTAGTTTCAGTTTTAGAGGGGACTGCAAGTTAGTTAGTAGAGGAGCACCGTCGGTTAGAGAAGGAAGCAAGTAAGAGAGAGCTAAGGCTTGTTTAGTTGTAGGGGAGAGGAATTTATGGTGCCTGTAGAGGAGGCCAAGTTTTTTGTGGGTTTTAGAGATGTTGGATTGGATATGTAGATCAAATTTTAGATTGTCTATTATAACCCCCCAAAATAGTAGTAAACCAATTTGAATCCATCAGCATACCCTGCCGAGTTACACCTTGCAGTCTTCTTCTTTTTCTTCTTCTTCATCTTCTTCTTCTTCTATCAAAATTTTCTCAAGTAAGCCCATCAAAGCAAAAGATATTTAAAACTGGAGTAAAATATTGGAATTATCCTTATAAATAAGCAAAGTAATTGGACAGCAAAGTCTCAAGTCCTCTGACTTTCCCAATGGGACAATACAATTGCTGAATTATAGTTTCCCTCAACAATTTAATGTTCTGACATTTGATCACAGCTAATTTGCAGTCATCACTGTCCATTTATGTTTAACTTTTAGATATTGATATTTACTTCCATTCTGTAAGTGATAGATTTAGAGGGCAGAGCAGCTAGATGATGAAGGATAATAAAGCAACAGTGGTGATCAATGAAAGTAGCAGATATGTGCATAGTTTGAATGCTTTTCTAATGAATCACCAGTATGTGGTGTTGCTGATACTTTTGAAACGCCTGCAGAACTTGACTAAGATGAATAGATATGTGACAGAACTGGGTCTGGGATTCCAAGATCTATTATTAAAAATGTATTTGCTCTCACTCAAGTCAGCAACCATGGCAATGAAGCAAATCTCATGCACATCCAGTAGTTATGTATAAAACGATTCAGTGGTTGAGTTATATCTCATTTTCTCTGAAGTCTCAGAGAAAATCTCAAAGAACAGATATGGGTAAGCAAAAAGAAGGATAGCTAAAAAGAATAGAACAGTGGCAAATCACTTTATGGGGGAGTTAAAAGGGTGCTACCTGACATATTCTTCATTTTAAATAAATTATGTTTTTCATTTCGAATATTGAATCAGCAGATGACAATGGAGCAATGAGTCATCTATAAGAAGGGGTTTGAATGGCATGGCCAGAAGCTGTCCAGCTAAAAGTCCCTTTGGGAAAGTCTGAATGAGCTGCTGTATAAAACATAATCTAGACAGTTTCGAAACCAGTACTCATTGAAAATTAATAGGTAGATGCAAATTAAATAAGCTACTTATGAGAAACAGTTTTAAGGATCTTTTGCTTTGATGTGCTTACTGGAGAAAAATTTGATAGAAGAATAAGAATAAGATGAAGAAGAAAAAGAAGAAGACTGCAAGGTGTAACTAGGCTGGATATGCTGATGGATTCACATTGGTTTGCTACTATTTTTAGATTCACTTAAAGTCCTTAAATTATTTTTTAATACATTGAAATGTCAGGATTGGAAAGTTGAAAAATCTTGAATAATTTTTTTGGTTTCAAAACACAGTAGAATGACTTAGAAAATGGAACTATTTATGCTGAAGCATATATTTTTAAATCTAAACTTGGTAATGCCTCACTGAAAGTAGCTATGTTTTTGTTCTCTGTGACACTATTCATGGCTGTCACCACAGAATATATTCCATGAAAGAAACAATGGTTAAGCTGGATATAAAATATTCTAAAGTCAAATAAATGTAGACTAATAGGGTATCTAAAGGATGTAGAGGACATATTTGGTAAGTATGGAATAGACAGTCATGGAAATAGTTGGACTTCAGTTGGTTGACTTTATTAAAATAATAAAGGCACAACTAATATTTAATAACTTTAATCCACGAAATGAGCGCTTTTGTATCAGTAATACCGATACTTCATCAGGCAAAAGCCAAATCAATTGCAACAGTATTTAAAGGCCGAAATTAATTCAATCAAGTCAGCTGACATAATTAATTAAAATTTTAAAGTTACAGTTAAGAAAAATCCAAGATATATGAATATTATACAAAAGGCTATTAAAAATATAAAATATTTATATATACATTTGTACATTGAAAATTACAAGCGGTGTCAACAACAATTAATTTCATATATTCAATGCTCTGTTATTTGGTAGGTTAACTGAAGTTAACATAGTAATGCTTTCAGTTTTAAAACAAGATAAGGATCATGCTTCATTCAATCTAGTTTCTTTATAAGAATCCAAACGTAACTGCCATAAAAGTTCTTTATATTCTAATTTCAATGATATAGCATATATCTAGATTTTTTCTTAACTTTAATTTTAAAATTTTATTAATTATGTCAGCTGACTTGATTGAATTGATTTCAGTCTTTAAATACTGTTACAATTGATTTGGCGTTTGTCTGATGAAGTATCGGTATTTCCGATATGAAAGCGCTCATTTCAGGATTAAAGTTATTAAATACTAGCTGTGCCTTTGTCCTCCATACCTTTTCCATTAGTTTTTTTTGTTTTTGCAGTTTATTGGTTTAGTATTTTGACTTTATTAAAATAACCACATTGGAGTTATCCTTATAAATAAGCAAAGCAATTGGACATCAAAGTCTCAAGTCCTCAGAAGTCAAAATTTTCAAGGAGAAAATCTTAAACTCCAATTTGCATATTATTTTATATAGATATGGCTTGCTCTGCTTGGTGACAGATACAATTATTTGACTGTAATTACCTAAAGTAGGAAGGAAAATGATCTGAGTCCAATTACATGAATTAAAAAGCTCACATGTATTATATCCAGTCTCACTTTGCATAACCTAGCACCAAACATCAGTATTTTTGCAGTCACCAGTTGACTCAGAAAAAAATGGTCTGTCGGGAATATTTTTCATATTCCAGAACCCTATAATATTGATGATGTGACCAAAGGGAATAATGAAATTGGATAAGAGCTGCAAAGACTTTGCTGTGTGCTTGTCATTTAGGCTTGAGGCCATAATGATTAATAATGCAGAAATTATGAGTAGCAGCTCAATCACATATCATCTGACTACATTTGTCATAGGAACATAGGAATTACAAGGCAAGCAAGTCATCAGACCATATGTGCCTTGCCAATACCTCCTCTTGGAATGTATCTCTCACCTCTAGAAGGCAAAATCAGGCATGGTCTGAAATTAATTTATGGATGTCTATCCAATCAATAATGTTCACCTTGAAGCATTTGAAAGTGTTGCTCTGTTTTACATGTAAGGGATGTTTGCTTTAGAGAAATGATTAAACATTGGATAATATACCTGTCCTTCCAGCATGATGTATGTATATGCTGGTGGAGATTTAAATCTTTAGTTCTATTACTTGTAGAGCCATTTGTTTTGTAGAGTTACAGAAGATCAAGCAGGGTGAGCTCCTTCATGAAACGGAATACAAGACATATGTCACCGCAAGAGTCTAGCAGAAAATGAGTATAGGGACAGCGCTTTAAGTCTGTCATGGTAGACAAGGCACTTTAGATACTTTTTCTTTTTTTAGGAACCTCTAGGGTTTTTCTAGCTGGATGTTTTTTTTTTTTTTTTTTTTTTTTTCTGGCCTGGTATGTATTGAAGGGAGCAGTGTGCTATAATTGGCTTGATCCATGGGGTGATTATAGGTTCATAGGTTCATACTAGGCTATCTGCCTGAGGGCATCTATAAGCCTAGCCAGAATGTGTTGGCTTTCACTGCCCCCTTAGAATAGTTCCCTGTGCCTTGGTCCAGCAAAGCCATTAGTTCCCTGTGCCTCTGTCCTGCAGAGCCACTGCAGTGATCCCCGGGGTAAATTTTCTGTTTCCCATCCACTTGTCAAGGTTTCTCTTGAAGAGTGTTAGTGAGGGGATCTGCCTAATGTAGATTGGAATCCTGTTCCAAAGCATGGGGGAGTCTCTGTGACAGGAATCTATCCCTCCAGCACGTCCTACTTATCGTTGTGGTGAGGTTTAGATTCCTAGAGCGTGTGGCTCTCGGGGATTTGTTTTTTTTTTTAGGTGGAGCATGTCCATCAATTCTGGGTTGGACATGGCCTTGTATGTCAGGCAGAGATCACCTCTGAGTAAGTGGTATGCAACCGAGTACAACTGGAGTTTCTTCAGTCGGGCTGCATAGGGCATATGTTTGAGGCCAGTAATCCTCTTGGTGAGGTACTTCTGTGGTCTTTCCAGCTGTTGCAGGTGTCTTGTAAGGTACATCCCAAATGGGGCATTGTAATCCATGATGGATCTGATGAGTGATGAGTAGAGGGACACAATAACCTCTTTTGTTCTAGATGTGAGCCCTTTTGTGATTAGGTAGGCCACATAGAAGGATTTTCTAAGCACCTTGGCAATATGATTATCAAAGGAGAGATTACTATCTACTTTGGTCCCCAGATCCCTTATTACATTTTCTCTATTTAGGGGACTACCACGTATGTGATAGTTTGCAGGTACTTAGTTTTTTTCCAAAAGGGATGACTATGCACTTTTTGGCATTTAGTTTGAGGCCATGATTTTGACACCAGGTATCTGTCTCAGTGAGACCCTTCTGGAGGATGTCTGTATCATCTGGAGAGACAATTATGGCCCCCAGTTTGCAGTCATCTGTGAACTTGGTCAGCCATAGTCCTCCTGTGCTTGCCTGTACCTCTGAGAAGTATATACCAAACAGCAGGGGTCCCAGGACTGAGCCCTGGGGGAATGCCAATTGTAACTGGTTTAGAGTCGGACCTAGAGCCTGCAACTCTCACAGTGTGGGTTCTATCTGTGAGCCAACTGGCAACCCATCTCATGACATAGGGGGTTATGTTCAGGCTGGTGAGCTTGTCTATAATACCAGAATGGGGAATGGCGTTGAAAGCCTTTGCGAGGTCTAGGTAGGCTGTGTGGACCTCCTTTCCCTTGTCTAAAGCCTTGATAACTGTCTCAAAGAAGTCCACCAGGTTTAGGAGGCATGATCTGCCCTTAACAAAACCAAACTGGGTAGGGTCCAATGTTTGAAGGTTCCCAGTGTCTCTGCTAATGAATTCCATGATGATGCGCTCCATAGCCTTGCAGATCAGGCTAGTCAGGCTTATAGGGCGATAGTTCCTGGGGTCTGTTGTGCCTCCACCTTTGTGGAGTGGGATAACTGTTGCTGTGCACCACTCTATGGGTATGTAGCCTGTAGAGAGGCTGAGTTTGATTAGGTGAGGAGTTAGTTCATTTTGGAGTTTGTGTAAGATTGGGCCTGGGACACTGTCTGGTCCCATTGAAGTTGTATTTTTGGCTTTGGATAGGGCTGTTTTAACCTGTGTGTCAGTGATTGCTGGGGCACTACATTCTTCTGATATGGTTAAGGGCCCTTTAGGGGGTGGGGGGTGAAGTTTGCACTAAATCTGTCTGCCAGAATGTTGGAAATATCAGTTGGTTCAGTGTATTTTGTGCCATTCTGCACTAACTCAGAGCAGATCTGAGAGTTTCCACTTAGGTTCTTGACATAGCTAAAGAACGCTTTGTGGGTATCTTTGGAGTCCTTGGCAATTTTTCTTTCAAAGCTAGCCTTGGATGATTTTATGAGGGATCATAGTTTCTTGCTGATACTAATCAGGGATGTCTTTCCTTCTTAGGATTTTACTCTTTTCTGCACTAGTTTCCTCCTTCTATTGTATAGCTTGTTTAAGGCAGGGGTCCACCAGACTGGTTTCCTTTTCGTGGAGGAGTGAGTCTTGGTTTTGCTTGGAATAGCATGATCCATGCATTCTTGCAGGTGCTCATAGAGTGCCTTTGTAAGGGATTCAGCAGCTTGGACAGCATTGTCCTTTAGCATGGGGGCTGTGAACCTTTCCACCTCGGTCTTAAGTAATGTGAAGTTTGGTTTTGAAAAGTTTTTCACTGTGGTTTCCTTGATTGGGGTTGGGGGCAGAATGTGGATATCCAGAGTGATTAGTCTATGGTCTGATCTAACCAGCGAGGGTTGACCTCCGGTGTAGAACACCGGTCGCCCATGTTGGTGATGACCAGGTCCAATATGTTGTCACCTCTGGTGGGGGTGTTGACCAGTTGATCAAGGGCGTTCGAGTTTATAAATTCTAGGAAGCATTGGGCAAGGGAGTTAGTACTTGAGTAGTTCTTCCAGTTAATGTTTGGGTAATTGAAATCACCCAATATTAGGGCATTTGGTAGGACCTTCATATTTTCCAGTGTCTCCAGAAACACAGAATGGGGGTCCTGGGTCATGGTGGGTGATCTGTAGCAAGCTACAATTTGAATTGCAGTTTTTCCCATTGTTAGTTGCACATGGATGATCTCTGAGGCATTGTGCTGTGCCACTAACCTGGAGGTGTGGGTATCCTTGATGAATATGGATACACCCCCACCTTTTGTGTTTCAGTCTGGGTTCTGTGTCCGAAAAGTGTGGTTTGAGTTATAGCCTGGTAAGGCTGGGGTGGTCTCTGGAGCCTTAAACCAGGTTTCTGTTACTGCACAGATATCGATGTTCTCCATACTGAGGAGTGCCTCGAGTAAATGCATTTTGAGGTTTAGACTTCTGGCGTTGAGTAGTATTACCCTCAGTTTTTGGTTACTTGTGTATTTACGGTGGTGGGTTTGTCTTTTGAGCCCTGTCTATAAAAGGCACTATGGGGGCGGCAAAAGCCTTGGCCAGTATTCAAAAGCCTAAGGGTGACAGGTGCAAGCCATCTCTTGCGAAGCAATGTGGCTTATTGAGCATGTCATCCCAGGTGAACAGATACTGGATCCCCTTTGAATGACACCAGAAACTTAGCCAATTGCTGAAATTGATCATTTATTCTTTATACTGTGGCATCATTCTTGGTGAGGGCAGGATGCTACTCAAGGTCAGGGTCATACCGGCCTGGGCTACATGATCAGAGAGCTCTTCCATGTCTCTTTTCATGTAGTCCAGGGAGGTACATCTCAGGTCATTCACATCAACATGGACAATGACAGAGTCGTATTTGTACCTGTTCTGGAGTGACCTAAGTGCTTGTGTTATGTGGCAGATCCTGGCACCCAACAGGCAACTAACTATAACCTTCTCCTTGTCCAGCCTAGTTAGTGGGACATCAGTGTGCCTGACTATAGAGTCGCCTATCACTAGTGTGTTGGGTATGTTATTTTGCCTTAAGCGCTGTGATTGTGTAGTACACTGATTATGTTAAGTATGTGTTTCATGGTTTGTGATGGGGTGTGGAGGTTGCTTGGGTGTCTGCTTTGGAGGTCTCTGTTGCTTTTGCAGATTTCTATTTTAGAGCCTCCAAGTATGTTTTTGTGTATTTATGTGTGTTATTTGCCGGTGTTTGTTTAGTAGGTCTATGTGAGACTGGTAGTGCGTTGCAAGTATTTTCCTTCTCCTCTTGACTGTCAGTTCCAGTCTTGGGTTAAGAGAACTTTGCCTCCAGTTTGGCTGTATAATTGCATCCCTCACATATATTAGTGTTTGGTGGTAGGAGGAGAGGGTTGTCTGTGTACATGAGGCAGTTGTAACATTGCCTCAAAAAGCCCAGATTCACCAGTTGGACTGGGGAGTACATCTGAAACTGCCCTTTGGACATGCCTGAATAGGTAAAGTGAGCTGTTTTACTGATTAGCTGGTAGGGACGAATAGAGAGCCTTGTCCTTCTGGACAGTATAGGGGGTCTAGTGCTAGGGTTAATTAGTGCTTGCTATGAGTTTTGAGCAAGTGTTGGGCTGTGAAATGAATGGTTTGAATGCTTAAGTTGAAACTTTGTCTAGTTCCAAGGGAAAATTTGAAGAGTAGACTTCATGGAATCGGGAATAGTTTAACCCTAGCTAACCGGCACTGCCCGGCGTGCAAAACCGCGCAAATGCGTTTTTTTATAGCAGGGAAGTGAAAGAGACAGAAATTAGCCCAAAATGGCCAATAAACTACTCACTTCTGGTTTACAGCAAACAAGGTGCAAACATTTCAGAAAGAAACAGATCAAATCAGCAGGCACAATAAGCCTTTAACCAGAAATTCCCAGCTCAGAAGGGCAGAATCTAGCCTCTCCTCCCACAAGAGTGCAGACTACAAACCTTCTTAATGTAAAATAACTGGCTTAAAGCCAAAGTGCTTAAACCAAAACTAATGTGCTTTTAGAATAAATCACTTATTGTGACCTGGATAAGATGTCTGTAGAAATCAATTTTGCAAGATGGAAGGATTTCCAATCTATTGAACCTTTTGTGTAGCTAAAGAGAAGGAAGCTGTCAACCACAGTGCCAAGATCCATGGCATTCATGTCTGCTTGATGTGGGATACTGGCTATGCCGTAACTTGTACAAAAAACTAACCATATTGCATTTTTTTAAGTTGATTTTAGTCTTTTTCATCACACCATTGTTCTGTAAGGATTAGTTCTTGTACTGATTCCATGTTCATGGAGGGATCAGAGAGTGACACCCAAATTACAGTCAGTGGCAAAGTTTGACATAGCTTTGGGTTTGTGGTTTGGAGGTCTGAGAAGTATATACCAAAAAGGTAGGGGGTTTCACTAATTGTTACTTTTTTTACTTTCTGAGAGGGATCTTATCTTCTTGACTACATGTTCTATCTTTCAAACAAACAGTAGAAGGATATAGAATGTAAGATGGAGGCCCATAAGATATACAGTGTAGCAGAGGTTGGTAGTTTAGATGTCAGCAATAAATACAATAATTGCAATGTATGCAACCCAAAAGATATGAAGAAAATAAAACATTATTAAACAAAGAATGTGCTGCATACAGGAATGAAAAAAAAAAGAAACAAAATACCACTCAGATTTATAACATCAAAAATGTTCTGGAAAACATCTATAATTATTAATCAGCCAGCTGTCAATATTATATGAAACATTCTATAAAATTTCCACTAAATGCAATTTAGTTTCCCCGATAAATTCTGCATATGAAGGAGTTATTTGAAACTGTAAAATTGAGTTATTGTATATGAGTAACTAAACTCTGAACATGAATGTGTGGGTTGTGGGCATGATTTAGAAACACACACTGGTCTGTATTACAAACCTTGGGTGTTACAGAGTGTTATCTATGGTTTGTCAAGGTATCAGAATATGATAGGGGAGTGGAGTATCAGAGGGAACTCAATGTAAAGTAATTGAGCAGTGCAGTGAGGAAAAGAAAATGAGAGAATATGTAAAAAAAGGCCAATACAAGTCATGGGGTGTATGGAAAAGCTTATGCACACATAAAAAGCAAATGTGGTGAGATGCACATCTGTGAATTCACTCTAATATGCATTTTATTTACATGTGCCATCTATACAGAATAGATGACATTCAATCTGCTGCACTACATAATGTACAACAGAACATAATATGAATACAGACATACAAAAATATACATGTAGATGTGTTTGCCCAGAACTACCCTCAGTTATACTTAACACTATTACTTCTATGTATCCAGCAGACCCAAGATTCAAGGCCACTCATCAGCTGGTAGGTGTGACAATGACATATCAGTCCCTTATCAGGCCAAAGTTTTACAGTGACATTATATTATAGCCTAAGAGAATAACAAATCTAAACAAAAGTATGGTATACAGAGTCCATTTTTTTGCTAAGTCTTGCGTTAGCTGCACTTGTAGATCTATGGTATGTAGATGCATTATCACTGCAGATATGTGAGCTAATGGCCATTTGTTGACTAGCTCATTACAGCCGAGTGATGTCTCCAGGTGTTTCTGCAGTTACCTCCTACTGCTCCTCTAGGCGTCAAATATTGCCTGTTCATATTTGCATTAATAATTCCAAGATCATGTTGCATACAAGGTATCAGAAAAATTTATCTTGAAGCATACATGATGGCAAACACAATTGTATTGATATATCACCTCTGTCAATGGGTATTTGTTAAAAATATAAGGTGATAACTTCATTTTATAAATGCTGAAGCCACACCCGCTGGGAGTTAAAGGTACACACTCAAAAGTGCTCCACTGGAGGGAATGAGCTAGTGTAGCTATATACTGCTTTGAGCATGTCAGCTCTACAGATAACAAATTACACAATGTGGAAATTCAGATGAAACTAACTTCCTATGCTTGGGAAAACTTGGCCAAAGTGCCAAGGAAACAGGCTAGCATCGGGGTTGACTTGATAGTTATCTGTGCATTCATTTGTAATGAAAAAAAAATGGCAATGTGATCTTCCCTGTCTTTGACTTCCTTGTTATACTGTAGTGCATCCTCTGTCACCTGTACAAATGATGGTGGTTAGCCAGCCAGAGAATGTTTTATTTGTGTTTTTGCATACTAATGTCTAATGCACAATGTGGACAGTATGCACTGCATCACATAGCCTGCACTGATGTCAGCATGCCACCCACTATACTGTATGCATCACTTTATTCTGTGTGGCTCTAATACTTATGTGCTTGCTGTTATGATATGTAGGTCTTTACCAAATGTTGCTGCATGGCCTGGGCTAACGTCTACTGGGCTCTGGCTTCCATGAGAGGGGGAATGTCCATCTGTTTATACCATCCTCCTGATTTCTGCTGTCACTGACATCCCTGACTTAAGGTTATAAATGTGGGACCTGTTGTTTGGGCACAACATTACAGCCTGCCTTCTGACTATTATGTTGTGTTGTGTGGCACAAAGATCACACTAACATTATCATATGTACACTGCAGTGTCCCTCCTAAGGTGTTATGGTATCTGAAGCATGTTTCAGTAGCCAGAGTGTGTATTCCATAGAAGTACAAGTATGGCAAAAGGTGATGCACTGTACTGAGAAAGAACCCAAGAAGAGACCACATATTCTCTTTAGGTGCATTATTTCATCAAAACAGTGCAGTCATACCCAATTATATCTTGTACTGCAAACTGACTTTGATTGACACATGGTCAGTACTTCCACTGTATTGAATAGCAGTGTTTAATATATTATATTATCTCATTTTCTGTTTCAAATACATCATACTACTTTATCAGAGTAAACTGATATTTCTGAGTCCCTTGATTCAAATTAGTTAAATGTCCTGTTGTTGAAACTAAGAGTCCAGAAAAGTCAGATACAATGGTGGTTACTCTCCGCATATGTTTCAGTTCTGGCATGCCTCGTGAATTCAAATTCAAATTCAAATTCACACCTTCACAGTGCAAGCTGTTGTGAAATGCCTAGTTGACATATCACATTGTAATAATTCTTCATCTTATTCTATTCTTTCTGCACTTAACTCAGCTCTTCAGGAGTGTGATTGTTGCCAACCACGGTTCTCAGCCATGTCTTCTTTAAGTAATAACTATGTTCCTTCAACAAAAAATAACACCGGACATGTCTGTTTGGTAAGCACACCTGAGATGAATGTGGGTCCTCCTTATTCATATGTCAAATGTGCTTTGAGCCTGAGTTGAATGCTTATCATGCAGAAATGTCTGTAGATAATATTTCTTTCACACAGCAGAACCTCAATTCAGTTTGATCAGCTCAAGGTTTGTTCTGGCATATCCATCAAGACACAATGTTGCAGATGATTTACTCATAGTACAATTAGGAATGGTCCTGTACTGGAACAAGGATAGCAAAACTGTATCATCCATATCCAGAACTGTATTGGAAAATGTCTTCATGTAATCCTACAAAACCTGAAGATACCCTTCTTCTAAGCTACTGCTTGCAAGATACCCTGGTGTACTAACTTAATGGATTATTCAGATTTGTTTAATGAAATGACAACATTATTTTGAAATAAACTGAGTCCTGTTATTTATAACTATATTCTCTTTAATACCAATGATAGTTCTTTGCCATGTCTTATCATTATGGCCATTGTATTAGTCTTCGCTGTAATTACTTGAAAATTAACTTCTGTTAACAGCATTTAAACACTCCACAATATCTTCTGTTCCCTTATCAGTAATTTCTGGTAATGGCATTCTTGAAAAACCGTCAGACAGTCCATATTCAAGTTGATATCCATATGCAAATACAAAAAAGTGAAGTAGATTATCCTTGGCATAATCTCTGACTACTGAAGCATTGGCTGATGTTTCTAGCTTCAGTCTTAAAGTGAATATGACTGATCTGTGGCCCAATCTGACCAGTGAGGGAGTTACAACTGGTAGGAAGCAGAGCTGTCCCTTATTGGTGAGGACCAAGCTCAAGATTGTATCACCCCAGTTTGGGGTACAGATTAACTGGTCCAGAGAGTTTGTATTGATGAATGTAAGAATTGATAGGACTGTACTATACTGGAATTAAGTGTAAACAACTGAAATGAGACTGGAATGAAAGTCCATCTCTTGATTACCCAAACTTGTGTTGAACAGGTGCCAGTCTCTCCTTTATAGACCAAGCCTTTTTGTACTTTTCACAATAAAGTCTAGACATTCTGTAGTTTAGGTTAATAATGTTTTATTAGATGTTAACAATTTCCAAATGCTGTCTTCCATAACAGTGCTGATAAACAGTAGCAGTCTAGACATATCTAGGCATACATGTTAGAAGATTGATATGCCTCCCAGTTAATGGTGAGGGTTGTTGAAGTCCACTAGGAGAAAGTTTTGCTTAATACATAGGGATTCCACACTAGTTAAGTAGGAGTTATGGGCTGAGGGGGACACCGAGGGGGTCCTGTAGGTAGCCATGATGTGATAAGGGGTCTTGTTAATGATAAGCTGGACATAGACAAGTTCCAGATTGTTATCTTGTCTAACTAGTCTGGATTAAAGTGTTTTTTTTTTTACAAATAAGGCAATGCTGGCTTTACTGCCTTCATCCAGTACGTTGGGCCTAAACATGTGGCAGGCTTTGTAACTCTGAACTGATGTGGTGATTTCAGTGGTCTTGATCCAGGTCTCTTTAATTTATGCATATAGCAATGTTTTCCAGGGTGAGTGCTTCTAGGGAATGGACACGATTGCACCTACAAAGCTTCTTCATTCACCTCCAACACAGAAGGCTGATACCAGCATAGCCTCCTGAGCTAGAAGAAAAAAAAAAAGATTATTAACTTATATGCTTATAATAATCACATTTATAAAATATGACCATGCAGAGAAGTGCCCATTCTCTGACATCTTCTTCCCACCAACTAAGAAGGTCAGGAAGTCACTTCCTTAGATTGCTGTGATGGTGCCTGCACTGTTCATTAGAGCAGGGTATGCCAGTGCTGTCAGACACTGCTTTGGCAAGACTTTGCAAGGCATCCAAGTTATATTGAGGACCCTCTTTAGTACCCCAGTCAGGTTCTTTTGCTGTTCTCTCTGCTGTAAATAAAGGAAACATTGGCTTTTCTTGCTGCACCAACAGGGAGCCCTGCCACACTCAGTGCCCTCAGAACTCATGGAAATTTACCAGGTCACATTCCAAAGAACTATGGCAGACCTGTTGCAGTTGTGCCCATTTACTTTTTTGTGATAGATGTTGTGCACCATAGAGCATCTTGTTACTATGTCCTGTCACATTGCAATCCATTATGTAGTGCACAAACAGTTTTCATGGCAGGTTGGTGTCAATGTGCGAACAGTGTCATGAAACATATGTAGTAGGTAGGTGTTTGTTTAACTATGAAAGCTGTTTTTGTTCTTTAGTGTATCCATGAGATATGAAACCAAGATAGCTTTCTCCACCTCTCCACAAGGATCATTGACCTGTCTGTGCAGCTCATTGTACTTCACAGGTGTTTATGTGAGTGCATGAGACTGAGAGAGCCTTTTAGCCCAACCTGGTACAAAGGTGCAATGTGCAAAAACAGCAATTCACTAACATTCATTATTTGGTGTCCGATTAACATAATGTTAATTGTGTTAGAAGCCACTGATTTATGTGATATCTGTCGGCTGCCATGACATTCATTGCACTAAGGATGTTACAAGCAATCAATCTCCCAGGCTTGTGGAAAGCAAGTTACTTTACTGAAGGCTACTTATATGGAAGTTATCTATGTGCTTCAGAAGTTGTCTTTATCTGCTGCCATCCCATAAATTCTTTGATTAAAACTGCATTACTACTGTGCTTATTGAAATATTTATTAACTTTTAAATTAGAGATGCATTCATGTAGAGCACTGTGAGGTATTTCAAGCAGGAGAGGGGTTCCTTGCCATGGTATGGTGCAAGACCATGATCAGTACAGCAGTACATTTCCACAGCATATATTATTATTATGAATACGTTGCCTTGTGAGGTTTTACCAAGGTAGCAATGAAATTATACAGGTATGATATGTTGACTGATGATATTGTGTAAGGCTGTGTATGGATCGCTAAACCCTCCTACCAGGTAGGCCATGGTCAGGCTAATCCCACTTCTGCACTTCAGAGCAGATCTATGTTGTACTACCAGTGCCTGTAGCATGTTTTCCTCTGGGAGAGGAATGGTAAGGAGTCCTTTACCAAGAACCTTTTTATGTACATATGACTGCCAAATATAGCAGTGTGAACAGGTGTACAGTAAACATGTAGGGGAGATTGAACGACCACTTATAAAAACACTGGCATCCTGATGCAAGCTGGATTACAAATTGTTTTGTGTTTTATTCAAACAGTCTTCCAAAATGTAGAAAAATGGTTTATGGAACACTCTCTCCTTCTCAACCCCAAAAAAACAAAACTTCTTCTCTTTACTCCTACTCCTAAATCTCCTACACCTTTCTTCACTATCTCCTCTAATAATGCTACCTGTATTAACCCAGATATAACCACTCGTCTACTAGGTGTAACTATTGATAACCGTCTTAATTTTGATGACCATATTAACACCACCATTAAATCAGTTAACAAAAAAATTGGTACCCTCTACAGAATTAAACCCTTCCTTACCCCAGCAGCTAGAAAAACCATTGCCCAGACCCACTTGATCTCCACCCTTTTCTATTCCTCTGCTATATATACTAACTTATCTAAAACCAACCTTACCAAACTCTCGACCTGTTACAATAGTATAACTAGATTCATTACTGCTACTCCCTTCAGAATGCACCACTGTCTCAACCTTAAACAACTAAATTGGTTGGAGCTTAATAACCACTTACTCTATCAACAATTACTCATCATTCATAAGACCCTTTATTATCCTGATGAAACCCCTAGCCTTACTAAACTGATTTCACCTTATAAAAACCTAGCCACACTACACTCTGCTAAAAAACTCCTAGTAGCCTTGACTAAATCTTACAATAAAGCTGGGGACTCCTTATTCTCAAATACTGTCGGAAAAATCTGGAATCAACTCCCTCCTGAAATAACTAACCTTGACTCTACGTCTCTTTTCAAAAAACATATCAAAGAACATCTTAAAACTCAGTGGCTATGTCCTTGTGCGAACCCCGACTGAAATTCCTACTCCCCACCCCCCTCCTCTGACTGAGCTTCTAAACTACATATTAAATTCTTTATAGTTATTTCTTAGATACTGACTTTACCAGAATTTTTTTTCCTCCCCTTCATGCTATCCAATCTAGTGTTTTGATTATCTGTTTTTATTAATCTAATTTTTAGTATGTACACCCCTGCTAATTTTTATTTTAATTGGTTGTTTTTTGTAAATTAGTTTTTTTTTTTTTTTTTGCTAGTTTATTTTTTTTTAGATTCTTACATAAGTCTACTCTTGTACTTATTTATGCATATCTTTGTTTTTTTGTGGTTAAAGTATTTTTTTTACTTCTTGTATTGGAGCTTTTCTCCCCGGGCCTCTACTGAAAACGGATACATGTCCAGCTAGACTAGCCCGGTCAACAAATGTAAAATAAATAAATAAATAAATAAAAATATTTACATAAACTTTAGTGAGAGTGCATTTTGCAGCAACATACTTGTAGGCCAGGGAAAAAATCGCTGATCTGTTAAAAAAAAAAAAAAATCAAAACACAAAATAAATGGGGGGCTTCACACCCCACACACCCCTACTTAAATATACCAACTCTGAGATCGCACCACAGTGAAGGAAATGGCAAAGTCCCAAAAACAGCCCAGTGATTTTTTTTCCCCTAGGAAAAAAAATCGCTGTTCTTTGCTTTCGGTATTTTGCCATTTCGAGTAATGATGTTTGACTAAACAGCGTTCGCAATTCATTGCATTCGCTAAAATAATAGGGACCTCCGAAAATATCTTATTGCATGTGCCAGGCTCATACAGCAGGGCACCCCCAGATAGATCAAGGCAGCAGAAGCATGTCTTCAGCAGACCAAACATACACTCAATGATGACTTACATTTGTGATAGGCATAATTATAGCCATTTTCTGCCATGATCTGGGAATTTCTGATAGGCGTCATCAACTATGGCTGCAGGCACATCTGGCATCACCAATATGATGCTCTAGGTAAAAATCACTATGTATAAGCTATTGAAAAAGGTAACACGTCAGATATGTGGGAGTCATAAGTACTGCCTGGGTGGCCTGCAGACACATTATATATTATACCCTGAACAGTGCAGGCAGTTAATGGCGTGGAAACACTTATGGTTAACTCATTCACTCCAGGACAACTGTTTTGAGTGTGTACCTTTAACTCCTAGTGGGTGTGGCCTGAGCCTTTAAAAATGAAGTTATCACCTTACAATTCTAACAAATACTCATTGACAGAGGTCAAATAACAATACACTTGTGTTTGCCACCATGTATGCTTCAAGATAAAATATTATTAAACCTTGTATCTAGCATGGTTTTGGAATTATTAATGCAAATATGCACAAGTAATATTTTGATGCCTAGAGGAGCAGTAGGAGGTAACTGCAGATGCACCTGGAGGCATCACTCGGATGTAATGAGTTAATATACCTTCTTCACCCTTCCCCATATGGGGCTGTTTTGCAATGTGGGTGCAGCCTATGGCCCTCCAGTACCTCAGGAAGATAGGCTATGTCATATAAAAGCCCACTTGATGCTGCCCCTGTCCTCTGTGGTACATGGACATCACATACAATCTCCCGCATGCTGTAGCATAGCATTGATGAACTGGTGCAGTATCCTTGAGGAAGATGCCTGAGATGCACTCTCCTTGTTTCCTCACTGGCTGTATATAGGTCCCTGTAGCTAGTATTCAGAAAGCCAATCATAACCTTGGCATCTGCAAGGATAGGTACTCCATGCATCCTACAGGCCTACAAATGAGGGTGACACATCTTGATCAGCTCTAGCATGGTGACTGCATCCAATGGTAGCAGTCCACAATTTCAGTGTCATGGAGGACATGAAATGCTAAGCAAAAATGTGTGACATGGCATTGCAGTGGGGAATATCATGCAACACCGTGAGCACTAATAATAAGTACAGCCTGTTGCTTATACAGATTTGTTAATGCTGTGACCTCTGCAATGATTTGTGTTCTGTTTCTTCAGGATTTTACTGTAGTCATTAACTCTGGAGCTAGTGCCTTTAGATGTGGACTGCATATATCTCTGAATCACTCCACCATATTGTTTACCCTCATTTGCATCTGCAGAGGCACTCATTTTAATGATGTTGCTCATTACCTTCTCATATGCCAACATTTGTATACTATGCAATCCAAGGTCATTTGAGTCACCAAAGGAAAAGAAAAATCGGTGTTACATAATAAATACACAAGCAAGTAAAGCTTTCACAAATACCTTCATCAGGTATAAAAAGTTAAAAATATAATGATAACAAACACACTATTTAAAAACTTTTTAAATCACATGTTCATATCCTAGACTTCCTATTGGCATAAAAGGTGTCACAACTGGTGTAAATCTCAAATTTGTCCTACACTCACAAAACAGTATAAACAAAAAACACCAAAAACTAGGCATGCTATACAGGAATAAAAACTTCCTCACAACAGCTACCAAAATTACCCAGCCAAAACCCACCTTTTGCTGTCACGTTTTATATGGGGCCCCAATTCTAACTAACAGACCACCCTAAGAAAAAAACTAGAAAGCTGCTATAACAAAATTGCCAAATTTGCCGTAAACACAACCCCTCTAACTTATCGCTGTAAAGCCTTACATTCCCTAAGATTGCTTGAACTCCTCCGCCTCCAATATGTACAACTTGCTATGGTATAAAAAATTATCCACAACCCACTAGCTTGTCCTGCTCTTAGCCCATTAATCAATGTTTATATCCCAAATAAGCATCTCATATCTGAAGACAAACATATCCTCACAATTTATAAACCTAACAAAACCCCAGGCCTAAGCCTTTACTCCTGCTCTGTGGCAAAAATGTGGAACTCCCTTCCTTTAACTATCAAAACTGCTACTAACCTGCACTCCTTCAAAACCTCTATAAAAGAATACTTCAACCACTCACCAGGCTGAACAAGGAGAAGGTCACTGTAAGCTGCCTGTCGGGTGCCAGGATCCGCCACATAACACAAGCACTCAGGTCACTCCAAAGTAAGTACAAATATGACTCCATCATTGTCCATGTTGGTGTGAATGACCTGAGATGTATCTCCCTGGACTACATGAAAAAAGATGTAGAGGAGCTCTTTGATCATGTAGCCCAGGCCAGTATGACCCTGACCTTGAGTAGCATCTTACCCTCATCATGAATGATGCCACAGTATAAAGACAAAATGATCAATTTTAACAATTGGCTAAAGTATTGGTGTCATTCAAAGGGGATCCAGCGTCTGTCAGCCTGGGATGACATGTGCGACAAGCCACGTTGCTTTGCTAGGGACGGCTTGCACCTGTCACCCCTGGGTTTTCGAATACTGGCAAAGGCTCTTGCCTCCCCCATAGTGCCTTTTTTAGGCAAGGCTCAAAAGACAATCCTGCCTCCATAGACAACACAAAGAAAAAAAAACTAAGGGTAATGCTGCTCAATGCCAGAAGTCTAAACCTCAAGATGCACGCACTCGAGACTCTCCTCAGTATGGAGAATATCGATATCTGTGCAGTAACAGAAACCTGGTTCAAGGCTCCTGAGAGCACCCCAGCACTAACAGGTTATACTTCATACCATGCTTTTCGGCCCCAAAACTCGGACCAAACCACAAAAGGAGGGGGAGTATCCATATTTATCAAAGATACCCACACCTCCAGGTTAGTGGCACTGCACGAAGCATCGGAGACCATCCATGTGCAACTAACATTGGGCAAAACTGCCTTTCAGTTTGTAGCCTGTTACAGACCACCCTCCCAAACACAGGAACCTCACTTGGCTTTCCTGAGAACACTGGAGAATATGAAGGTCTCTCCAAACACCATTATATTGAGTGACTTCAACTACCCAAACATTGATTGGGAAAACTACTCAAGCCCAAACACCCTCGCCCAATGGTTCCTAGAATTTATAAACTCAAATGCTATGGAACAACTGGTCACCACTCCTACAAGAGGGGAAAACATACTGGATCTGGTCATCACCAACATGAGGTCTCTATGTTCCACACCAGAGGTATACCCCTCATTGGTAAGATCAGACCATAAACTAATCTCACTGGACATCCATATTCTATCCCCACCCCCAACCAAGGAAACCATGGTGAAGAACTTCTCAAAAGCAAACTTCACACTTCTCAAAACCAAGGTGGAATCCTTCAAAGCCCCCTGGCCAGTGGAAAATATGGCCCAAAATGCAGAATCCTTTACAAAAGCATTCTATGGACACCTACAGGAATGCATGGAGCATGCTATCACAAATAAAACCAAGACTCACTCCTCCAAAGGCAGGAGACCTGTCTGGTGGACCCCAGCCATAAATAAGCTATACAACAGAAGGAGAAAGCTACTACATGATAGAGCAAAATCCCAAAAAAGGGAAGGAGTCTATGATTAGTACTAGCAAGAAACTACGATCCCTCATTAAATCATCTAAGGCCAGCTTCGAAAGAAAAATTGCACAAGACACTAAAGATAATCACAAGGCCTTCTTTAGTTATGTCAGAAACCTGGGAGGCAACTCCCAGATATGCTCTGAGTTAGTGCAAAATGACAAAAAATACACTAAACCCACAGACATTGCCAACATCCTGGCAGAAAGGTTCAGTGCAAACTTCTCTCCCCCTTCCCCCCCAAAAGAGCAAATGTCTCTCCCAACAGAGTGTAGCCTTCCTGAGATCACAGATGCACAGGTGAGAGGTGTCCTCTCAAAAGCAAAAAACACAGCATCAATGGGACCAGACGGTGTCCCAGGCTGCGTCTTACACAAGCTCCAAGAAGAACTAAATCCTCATATAAAGTCACTGTTCAATCTCAGCCTTACTACAGGATATGTACCCAAGGAATGGCGTACAGCAACAGTGGTCCCACTCCAGAAAGGTGGTGCCACAACAGACCCCGGAAACTATCGCCCTATAAGCCTGACTAGCCTGGTCTGCAAAGCTATGGAGCGTATCATCATGGAAATCATAAACAAAGACATTGTGACCCTCCAGACACTGAATCCTACCCAAGCCGGCTTTGTTAAGGGCAAATCTTGCCTCTTGAACCTGGTCATCTTCTTTGAAACAGTTACCAAAGCCATAGATGAAGGGAAGGTAGTCCAGACAGCCTACCTGGACCTCGCAAAAGCCTTTGACACAATACCCCACTCGGGCATCATAAATAAGCTCACCAGCTTAAATATCAACCCCTATGTCACCAGATGGGTTGCAAACTGGCTCAGGGATAGAATCCACGTAGTCAGAATAGCAGGTGCCATGTCAGACTCTAAACCATTTACAAGTGGCGTCCCACAAGGCTCAGTCCTGGGACCTCTCTTGTTCGGTATATATTTCTCCGAGGTACAGGCTAACACGGGTGGACTATGGCTGACCAGGTTTGCAGATGACTGCAAACTGGGTGCCATAATCGACTCTCTGGCTGACACAAGCATCCTCCAAAAGGGTCTCACAGAGACTGACAACTGGTGCCAGAGCCATGGCCTAAAGCTAAATGCCAAAAAGTGCATAGTCATCCCCTTTGGGAAAAACAAAGTGCTCAAAAATTACCACATAGGTGGTAATCCATTAAGTACAGAAAAAGTAATTAGAGACTTGGGGGACCCAAGTAGATAGCAATCTGTCCTTTGACAATCACATTGCCAAAGTGGTTAGAAAGACCTTCTATATAGCCCACCTTATCACGAAAGGGTTCACATCTAGATCAAGAGAGGTCATTGTGCCCCTCAAAACATCACTTATCAGGCCCATAACTGAATACAATGCCCCATTTGGGATGTACCTTACCCGACACCTGCAGCAACTGGAAAGACCCCAAAGGTACCTCATCAAGAGGATCAATGGGCTCAAACAGATGCCCTATGCAGTTCGGCTAAAGAAACTCCAGCTCTACTCAGTTGCGTACCGCCTACTCAGAGGCGATCTGTGTCTGACATATAAAGCTATGTCCAACCCAGAATTAATGGACATGCTTCACCTCAGGAAGTCCAAATCCCTTAGAGCTACATGCTCCAGGGACTTGAACCTCAGCACAGAAATAAATAGGACATGCTGGAGGGACAGACCCATATCCCAGAGGCTCCCCTCACTCTGGAACAAAATCCCAATCCATGTTAGACAGAGCCCCTCACTGACCCTCTTCAAGAGAAATCTTGACGAGTGGATGGGAGATCGTAAGTTTACCCCATGATCTCTTCTGTGTCCCTGCTTGACAGAGGTACAGTAAACTAACCTTAAAAGAGCTACCTTCTGTGACCTACTATACAGAGGCACAGTCAACTAATCTAAAAGGGTGGTGAAAGCCAAACACACTCTGGCTAGGCTTATAAATGCCCTAGGGAAGATAGTCTAGTATCAACCTATGAACCTATGAACAAAGCTTGGATTTGCTCCTGTATGAGCCCAGGCTGAGGTACTCTTATACCTTTTTCTATCTCTATTCTCTCTATCCCCACTACTAACATATCTTACCCTCCCTTCCTCTACACATACTCTCCTGAGTTTACACTCATACTTTTTCCATATCTTTTCCTACTACCCCCCCTCTATCACACCCTACCCTTCTCTACTCATACTATCCTACTCCTTCACCAATATAATATGTTACCAGATTTCATGATCTCTAGAATATTAATAATTGTTACGATAATCCTTTATTATGTAAATAATGCTACATCTTGCTATTATCAGGCTTTCCATATAATTTATGCTTGAACACTACGAATTTATTATGTCTGCTGAGTTTTTTTTCTGACAAACTAATGTGTTGTTTTCATATTTGTACTTGAGTGTTATGACTTTATTATGTCTGTCTAGTTTTTCATTCTGTTAACCATATGTATATGGAGCTTTTCTCCCCAGGCCTCTGCTGATAATGGGTACCTCATAACCCAGTCAGACTTTCCTGGCAAATAAATGACAAGCAAATAAATAAAACAAAATAATAAATAAAAGCAACCAATCAATAGCATAAGCTATGATGTTAAGTTGTCAATCTGCCTCCCATTCTTGGGTGATGGCTTCTTTTGTCCTAAAGCTCTTTTTTAAGCACCTTTTTTTTCGAGAACTTTTTCTTTTTTTCCTTTTTTTTTTGATCAGTTATACTTTAATCTTTAAATTTTTTTTTTTTTGCTTTAATTTCCCCTTTTTCTTCCCTTCTCCAGCTCACAATTAATTAATTTTTTTTTTCCCTGTTAAGCCTTGTGTGTTAATTTATTTCCCCTTTTAGTGTGTGTTGTGTTTTAATCTGCTTTGGACTGGAAGTCTGGTTTCAGGGGCTTTTTTTTTAGTCTTCGTGCTTCCTCAGAAGATGTCTCTGACAGACGGTGTGTCCCTCTTTATTTGTAAATACTTAGGCCCTCTTAATTTAATTGGACTGGTGTGTTCAGTGTTTTTACTCACCATGTCTTTGTCCTCAGGAGAGAAAGAAGAAGTATGTTTGAGAAGGTCTATTTGTCCGGAGGGCGGTCATACTTACCTAGGCTCAAAAAGGGGTCGACCTGCAAGAACAAAGCTTCTGTTTTTAAGTGTTTGGCAGCCCTACCGCCGCTTCAGGAAGTCGAGTGTTTGATTCTGGGGGTCTTCTTATATGCCTACTTAGCCTCTCTCTAAAGGTGTGTTCCCAGCTCGAATGCGAAAATCTGCCAGTGGGCAGGCGTCTGACCCATGCCGATCTGCCGTGGCATTGTGGAGTCGGGATCGGCTCGGCTGGAGCGATTCTGGATCTACTAGCCTTAAGTACTGGGCTCGCTGGCGCTATCGGACGAGACCTGCTTTATCTAGTGGCTCCGAGGCCGACCGGAGGAGTTACCCATCGAACTGTTCCGGCTCGAGGCTCCGGATCGGACCGAATCCCATGTCTCGGCTCCGATGACCCATTCCAGGATGGGCTCCCTCACTGCTTCCTTGGAGAAAGTGCACCCTCTCCGACCCTCCCCCATCGGCATTCTCCGGCTCCGGTCGGTGCCGACCAGGGAGCCCAAAGTCGCTCCGATGACCCCATTCAGGCTACGAGAGTCTTCACAGATTGATCAGTCACGGCTCCGCTGGCCCAGTTCTACTCGAATCTGGCACCGCCAGACCCGATCTTCAGGGTCCAGTTGGGGTCAGACCGCTGCAGGAGAGGGAGTCAATACCTTGAGTCTCACCGCAGCCTGGCTCTCCTCTTCTGAGAGGTCCGGTACCCCGACTGTTGGGTCCCTACCCGTATCCTTGTCCCTTCAGGGATTGGGTGGTCGGGCTTTGGAGTCTTCCTCCGGGGTTAGTGCTGGGGCTGGCTCCCACATCTGGGCTGTTCCTTCTGCCCTCCTCCGGCACTCCCTCTTGTCTTCCGGCACGGGCCTTCGGCTTCCTTGGCTGGGCCTCTGCCGAGGTGAGGCTCGCCGTGGGGTGGTCTCGGAGCCCGCAGAGAGCTCTGAGGTGCTAGAGGGTGAGCCTGTGTACCGATTGTATCCTCGGAGACTTCCCATACCGCCCTCCAGTAGGTGTACCTCTCTTTGACTCCTCCGGACCTGCCTTTACATTCTCAGAGATCCCCTCCCTCAGGGACCCCCACGGGAATCCTCCAGGTCGAGGCCCGTGGAAATGGGAGTCTGCTGGAGTTCTCCTAGGGTCTGCAACTCTCACTCTTGCTAACTCCTCTCCCTGATCCCCGTCCTCAGTCTTCCTGAGTCTCACTTCTCAGAGGATCCCCTCTCCTGATGTCTCCTTCTCTCTAGCTCCTTCTCCAGGATCCTAGAGCTCCACCCTTCTAAGGTCCTCTGAAACAGATAATGGCTGGCCAGATGCCGTTTGGGACTCTGAGGCACTCTGAGATGTCTCCCCTTCAGACATCCTGGGAGCCACCCCTTACCTGCCGGGAAGCTGGCCAGCCCCTCCTGACCCCAGTGACACCCAGTATGAGGAGGCCTTCTAAATTCTCGGCCTCAGAAGTCCTGCTGCTCCTCCGCCAGTCGACAACCTTCCCGTGCCATGGTATCCTCTGCGTGGGCCGTCTCGGCCCATCCTCCTTGACAGTCCTGGGGAGGCCTTCTAAATTTATGCCCGTGCATGTCAATCAATTTCGAGGACATTTTCACCATGACTAGCTGCTGTGGTGGCTGCGGCCTTCTTTGTCACTTCACCCTTCTCCAGAGTCCAATTTCCAAATAAACTTCCTGGGATACCCAGGATCCTGGCCTGAAGGCCCAGAAAAGATCAGGAACCCTAGTCGTTCTTGCTTCCATCTTTGTCATACCCGGACGCCAGAGATATCCTGGAAGGAGCGGATAGTTTCCTCCGCTACCTTACAGGGGCCATCTGATAGGCTTGAAGGCTAAGACCACAGCTTCAGCCTTGCTAACTCACTCCCTTTTAAATTATCTTATTGTTCTTTCTCCCTTGAGGGGAGTCCTTCACAAATTCTCTCAGGGCTTGGGCTCTTCTTTGCGTGCCTCCTCATGATTCGCCCTCTCCTTCGTGTTTCATAGGTTCTCCACCCCTGAAAGTGCTTTGTTCAAAGTTTTCCAAATTGGGAAAGCTCTTATTAGATGTCAGCAGGGGGGGGGAGACTCTTGGCTGCGGTACAACGTTTTCCCTAGATTCTATGGGGTCCCCCAACAGTTCAGCGGGAGGGGAAGAGGGGTCAGGCAGCAGCAGGGCAGGCAGAGAGTGTGTTCCTGCCGTGGTTTGGGGAAGGTCTTGGAAACCAACCAGCAGATCCTTGGCCCTTCTGGGGCAGAGTCACTCGAAAGGCAGGGCGGGCATTCCCTCTTCCTGAAAACACCCCCCTGAGGCAAGGCCCGGCCAAGATTCACTTAGGAGGCAATCAGGGGTCCTTCCCTCACACCTCCTTTGACCCAACATTCCTCCTAAAAATAGCAGGAGTACAGTCGATCCCATCAAGGAGTTGCCAAGAGGCTTCGAGAGGGTCACTCCCCTGAAGCTTCCCAGCAATGAGCCACAGACCTAGTTTTGTATTGAAGTTACTCCTTAAGTCTCAGAGCATTGGAGCCAGTCACCCCAGAAAATCGGGAGCCTGTCACACAATTCGTTGGGTCAGGGGACCAAACAAATTGGAGACTGAGATCTTCAGGATCTAATGCTCTTCAGATCTTCTGTCAATTCTTAGGTTTCTCAAAATTTCTTCCAGTCAGTGCTCCAGTCTTAAAGAGGCACAGCTGGATGTATCAATATTGGATCAGATGCACTCTCCTTCAAATCTCACCAGGTCCAGTCACCAAATGGGCTCACCTCACTCAGGGTCCAGTTCTTTCAGTTCCTCAGGTGCCCTTTGGTCGTACTCCCCTCCCAGCCTGTTCACCCAATGCATGTGTCCAGCGGCTCACCTGAGGAATCCGTCAAGCCACCTTTGGGCATATCGGCGGCTCAAGGTGTGGTCACCACCGGCATCCCTTGCCACAAGGCAGGCCAGTTAATTCACCTGGCGCAAAGCTAGGCTATCAGTCCAGCTATTACAAAAATTCATAGAGAACAAAAGAGTTTCCTTCCATCTGTCAGCTAGCCAGGAAGAACAACAGTTTGTCAGAGTTACTTAGAAGTCAGAGTTTCCAGACATGGGGTCGGTCATCACTGGCCTTTCCTCTTCTTCCCCTGGCTTCTGCGCGGGCCCTTCAGTGGCAGCTCTTATGGCTGCGGCCATTACTCTTCTTCCCCTGGCTCATGCGTACATACATTCACACATACCAAATACTGCCACGGTCTGTCGCCACAAACATCAACATCGTCTCAGGTTCTGGTGGTACAAATCTTTATATGTTCGCTTTGCTTGGTCTGCTTCCCCCGTCTCCCCTGATGGTCGGGGGTGGGTTTATAGCTCCGTCCCGATGTGGGCACCCATGCTTGGGCATGCCTCTTCAGATGGGTCTGGTGACCCGTGTGGTACCATCTGCACATAAATGTCCAGCGGATTCTTCCTCAGTTGCTTATTAGGCGCAACACAGCAGCACACCACTTCCGGGCCCTCAGCGGCTTAGTTCATCCAGACAACAAACATCACACGAAACAAGTGTCTGTGGTTTGCAGAGGCGGAACAAACGGGGCGGAGGCGATCTCCTCTCATCGGTTTCTGGTAGCTCAGACTCCCTGTCAAAGCGATCTCACCGCCAGTTTCCTGGGCAAAGCATATCTCATGCCTGACTCCTTGAGCATGGCGCACTCCATGAGGCAAGACTGTTTATTCTGGAATGGGGTGAGGCATCAAGCGATCTTTAGCGGGAAGAGCAAAATTCCTGAATATCTTTGCTTTTTCTTCTGCGATCTTTTTGTACTCCCCAAAACTCAGCAAATGTCGAACTGCCCAGGACGGGCCCCTCTCACTTCCATTTCCCTTCCCAGGGACCACCCAGGGCCCTCTTACGTTTTCCTCCTCCCCTCACATTTCCTCTGATCCCTCAGTTGATCCAGCCTCTGGTGATTGAGGCCAGTGCGTTTGCCTGCCCTTACGCCGTGGCGTTTGGACCCAGTCGTTCCATCGCTGATTCCTTTTGGTGCTCCGCTGCACGGACAATCAGCCCATTCACTGAACCACACAGTTGCAGTGCTACGCTTTCTTTTCGCTCTCAGCTTCTTCCTTTGGTTTTCTTCTTCCTTCCTTAGCCTTCCTTAAAATGATCCTCTAGGACCCTTTTGAAGCTAGAATTAAATGGATAAATCTACAGGAGGATTATAAGGCTAAATAAAACGTTTCTCTGAAAATGAAACGTGGCCAAAATATTGATCCTTTACTTAGAGATTTTTTCATTTGGACTTTTTAGCAGTATTTTCTCTTGTTTTCCTCTTTTTCTATTTCTAATTTTCATGTCGGGATAGCAGTTCATAATTTCATGTATCCCTGGCACTCTGTAATATTTTGAAATAGGGGATTTAGGCAAGCCTTTTGAAAGGGTTTTCCTCCCTGGCCTTTCCCATCAGGGAAGTTTCACTGGAATTTGGGATCTCCCTTTGGATTCCTACCAGTTTTGTTCCCTTTGATTCTTTCTTTTCTTGTTCCCTTTCTTGTGGCTCTTTGATCTGCTTTACTGTTCTCTGTGAGGGTGTCTGAACTTCGGGCTAGTCCCCCGGTTCGACCCCCTCTTTAAGTTCCTATTTGATTGAGACACTAGGATGAGTATATCTTTGAGAACTAATCCATCCTTTTACCTAATCAAAACTTCAAAAACAATCTAGATCAATCTATTGATCTCCTATATTTTTTCCAACTATTAGAGCTGAACTGAACCAAAACTACAGTATCTTGATGTGTGTTATTTGGACAGATATTATTTGGAGAGAACAAAAAAATTTAGAAAATCTGATCAACTTTTGTTTCTATGCGGATAATAAAAAGGCCCTCTTCCTTCTAATGTCTACTTTGTCCAGATGGCTTTGGTCACTCATCTAGAAATTTACTTATCACGAGAACACTGTAGCTCAAACCTAAAAGCCACATTCACTAGGGGTTTAAGCTTTTTTAGCTTCTTTTTCAGCTAGACTGCCTTTAGACACTATTTACTGTGCGAAAGCTGACCGCTCTCCTCCACACTCCTCACACTTTGTTTCACATTATTGACTTGGCCTCAGGGACAGTTTTGGCTCTACAGTCCTCTACAGTCCTCAGAAGATTTTTCCCCACAGCCACCCAGGATAGAGGTGCTAGGTCCCGGTCCAAAGCAAGGAGAATGAAGAGATTGACAGCAAGATTATTAGTAGTTATGTTACCATTTCGTTGTTCCATGTTAGTTGTCTTCTCGCCTCTTTTCTACCGACCCTCCCTCCTTCCCCTGGGACAAGCCTTGTATTGTATACTATAATAGACCATTTTAGACCCTGGTCTGGTCCTTTTTTTCCATTTGTAAGTTTCTTCTTCTTCCTTATTGTTTGCTATTGTTTTATTTTTTTTGTGTTGCCAACAATCTACAAAGTACTTTCTGCCTATCATGCCTTGCATCACATGGGCGGATGGCTGTAAAGGAGGTCTCGGAAAGAAACAAGTGAGTGCGGGCGAAGAGAGCCGGGGGATCGGGATGACTCGAACCCAAGAAGCAAGAAAGAGGCGAGAGACTAAACTAACATGGAACGTTATGGTAGGTACATAACTTCTTATTTTATTAAAACAGGGTTTAATGTATTTACACAATTTAAACCCCGAGTAACATCAGAACCAATAATATTAATCCACTTGTATTCTGCATTTTCAGTTTGCATTACAATATCCCCATCCCTAATATATTGTTCTATTAATGGTATAACCAAAACTTTAAACCAATGTGTGGAACTCTTTTTAGAAATCCGTTTGTCAAAACATTCCTTTTAGTTTTTGGCAGGTGGTCACGTATTTGCTCCTTTAATTTTCACTTAGTTTTGCCCACATAAAAAACATCAGCAAACATGACCATGAGCTATGTATACCAAATGTTTAGAGTCACAATCTGCATATTTCTTATTATAAAATCTTATATTTGTCATTGGAAGTATAAGCATATTTATGTTCATAATGTATTTACTTAAGTTACATTTATGGCATGGAAAAGTGCCTGATCTTTGAATAGATCTGTGATTCATAACTTGAATCTGTCCTTTGTAACAGAATAGATTATTTAAGTTTCATGCCCTTCTATATCCAAAAGAGGGTTTATCAGCAATAAAATTACTTATAGAATCTGATGTGTTCAATATATCCCAATGTCTACTAATAATCTCCTTAACAGCCATAATATGTCTATTTATGTCTCATCAGGATTCTTAGATTATTGCTAGATTTGCTTGGACGATAAACTTTGTTGAATTACATGCAAGGTCACTAAATTTAGGTGTTGAGTGTGTGTGCCACTCATTAAGTAACACCTCTCTTTCCTGTTGCAATATGTTGGTCACATAGCCTCTATGCTCAAAATCATTCATGGTAGATTCATAGGTGTTTACTAGGCTAATGACCACAAGAGCCTTTTTAAGCCTAGCTATGCATCCCAAATCTCTGACAAGTTCTGAGACTCTTGATAAGTATAAGCATGGGCCTGGGAGATGAACCATTTACAGGTTACTTGTGTGCATTAGAGACATAGGTGCCAAACCAGGGATGAATTTCTGGTTTCCCATCCAATTGTCCAGGTTGCACTTGAACAATTTTGTAAGCTGACCATAAAAGATGTCAAAATCAGTGTTGAAGCATGAAGTTTGTAACATCTGTCCAGTAAATATATTCCTAAATATATACTGAGGGTGCATGCTAGTCCTCTGGAGATATGTGTTTCATCTTACCTCTTTCAAGTGCACCCTGGTGTTAACTTCTCCATTGTCTGTTTTATATAAATAAATATCTAAAAAATCAATACAATTCTGAGAAGAAGAACACTTGAATCTTAAAAAATCAGGAGTCCAATAAAAAGTCTACAAAATGGTTAATATCACTTCTTCTTCTTTTTCGGCTTTTCCCGGTTAGGGGTCGCCACAGCGGATCACCTGTCCGCTCATGATTGACAGTGGCGTTTTTACAGTGTTGAGTTGCCAGCCCCGTGCCCAACCTTCCACAGAAGGCACACACACACTCACACCTAGGGCCAATTTAGAGTGTCCAATCCACCTACAGCATGTCTTTGGGATGTGGGAGGAAACCAGACCACCTGGAGGAAACCCACGTGACCACAGGGAGGACATGCAGACTCCACACAGAAGGCACCCCAGCCGAGGATCGAACCGGAGAACCTCTTGCTGTGAGGCGGCAACACTAACCGCTGCACGACTGCGGCAGCCCTTGGTTAATATCACTAACACTAATTTCCCATATTATAAAGATGTCATTCACAAAACTTTAAACCAATGTGTGGAACCCTTTTCAGAAATATATTTAAAAATACTGATAGTCAAAACATTCCTTTTAATTTTTGACAGGTGGTCATGTATTTGCTCTTTTAATTTTTACTCAGTTTTGCCCACATAAAAACACAGGCAAAGCTGACATTGAGCTATATATACTGAATGTTTAGAGTCACAATCTGCATATTTCTTATTATAAAATCTTCTATTTGTCATTGGAAGTATAAGTATGTTTTTGTTCATAATGTATTTATACAAGGTACATTTATGACATGGAAAGTGCCTGATCTTTGACTATATCTGCAGTTCATAACTTGAATGAGTCCTTTGTGACAGAGTAGATTCTTTAAGTTTTATGCCTTTCTATATCCAAAAGAGGGTTTATCAGCAATAAAATTACCTATATAATCTAATGTATTCAATATATCCCAGTGTCTACTGATAATTTCCTTAACAGCAATAGTATGTCTATTATGTGTCATCAAGATTCTTAGATTATTGCTGGGTTTGCTTGGATGATAAATCTTTGTTGAATTACATCTAAGGTCACTAAATTTAGGTGTTGGGTGTGTGTGTGCCACTCATTAACATCTCTTGTTCCTCTTGTAATGTGTTGATCTCATAGCCTCTATGCTCAAAATCATTCATCACTTGTGTAAGTTGACCATAAAAGATGTCAAAATCAGTGTTCAAGCATGAAGTTCGTATCATCTGTCCCCTAAGAATATTTCTAAATATATACAGAGGGTGCATGCTAGTCCTCTAGAGATATGTGTTTCATCTTACCGCTTTCAAGTGCACCCTGGTATTAACTTCACCATTGTCGGTTTTATATAAATGAATATCTAAAAAAATCAATACAATTCTGAGAAGAAGAACACTTGAATCTTAAAAAATCAGGAGTATCCGATAATTATTCTACAAAATGGTTGATATGACTAGCACTATTGTCCCATAATATAAAGATGTCATCCATAAACCTCCTGTAAAATAACATAGAGGATAAAAATGCATTAGCCTCATTAAAGACGTATTTCTTCTCCCAGGTGGCTAACACTAAGTTAACATAAATGTTTACCACAGGTGTTCCCATGGCAACACCCTGACACTGTAAAAATAAGTATCCTGAAACACGAAAACATTATTTTCCAGAATTAATAATAACAAGTCTCAAATAGTATTAATATCCCTGTTGGTTGAATCAGAAAGTGTTGTTAAAAATTCTCTAATATTTTTTATGTCAGTGTCATTGGTTATCTGAACATGTGATTTAAAAAGTTTTTAAATGACGTATTTGTTATCATTATATTTTTTACTTTGTATACCTGATGAAGCTATTTGTGAAAGATGTACTTGCTTTTGTATTTATTAAATAAACAGTGATTTTTCTTTTCCTTTGGATACTCCAGTGAGCTTTGTTTTGCATCTCCTTGGTTTGGTCACACTCTTTTTAATCCACAGAGCATTTCTGTTCTTGTCTTCATACACTATGCAAGCCACATAATTTCTCAGCCTTCCCCGCACACATTCAGTGTGTCTCTGAATTGCCCACGCCTATATGTGGTTGCTTGTCATGCAAAATTGCTAATGATGAAGTGAAAAACATTTTGAGTTCCAGAGCAAAGGTTATACACAGATATGATCAATAGTTAGAGGTGAATCAGTTCTTCTGGGTACCAAATAGCATAGTAGCACCTTTTTTCCATTTGATTACAAGCTGCATTTCAGTCAGGCAGTTCCATACTAAACTGAAGATGCATTTTTTTTTCTTGTAACCCATGAAGCAAGCTATCAGAATGCAGTGCAATGATATTGTACTGATAGTAAGGCTCCTGATGAAACAAGAGTTTTTTGGGTACTCAACATTAGTAGCCAGTCTGGAAACTGTAAATCCTCCAAAGAGATAGAAAGCAGCTACATAAGAGTTTTAGAGACATACATTACTGGAGAGCAA
>NC_056726.1:166940867-167055867 GCF_019279795.1 Protopterus annectens | reverse complement strand
CCACATATCTGAACTTACTGCAGTTACTTGTCATACAGCTCAACACTATACTCATGGATGATTTTAATTATTCTACCATCAAATGGAAAACATACATGACTGAAAATATGCTGGCTCAGAGGTTATTGAACTTTGTCAGTGCAAATGCTCTGGAACAGCTTGTCAGCATACCCACAAGAGGCTCAAATGTCCTGGACATAGTAGTCATGAACATTGGATGCTATTGCACCCCCCTGTGCGATGTCTTCCCTGGTAAGACTGGAACATAAATCAATTTTGTTCAATGTAATTATAAGATGACTAGATACCCCATCAAGCCCAAAAATGCTTACAGATTTTTCAAAGACGAATTACCTCCTACTAAGTGATGGTATAAGAAGTTTCAAAGCTCCCTCAAATGCAGATAACACAGACTGCTATGCAGAGGTGTACACCAATGCCCTGCATAACCATTTAAGCAGTTGTATAGAATTATCTGGACCTGACTGGATTAAAACCATGTCTTGCCAAAAAAACAAAACAATATTGTGGACCACTAGTATAAACAGACTATATAAGAAGAGAAAGAAACTAATGTCCAAGAAGATGAGGGAACTGGCTCAACAGAGGAAGAAATCCCACTCTAGCTTAAACAAACAAATTAGAGATCATGTTAAGTCCTCCAAAGCTAATTACAAAGCAAAAATAGCCTCTCTAGCTAAGGATAATCACAAGGCATTCTTTAACTATGTCCAAAATTTAAAAGGGAATACCCAGCTATACACTGAAATGGTTGTGGATGGCACCACCCATACTCAACCGGAGGTAATAGCCAGCCTGGTAGCTGACAAATATAGAACAAACCTCACCTCCATGTCCCCTCCAGTCCCCCCCAAAAAATATACCTGACACTATTCCTCAGCTTATTATCTCAAGAGAACAGGTCATCTTGGTGCTTTCGAAGGCCAAAAGCATGACATCAATAGGACCAGATAACATCCCAGGTTACCTTTATAAACAACTTAAAAGATGGCCTAGCAGACCCACTTGTATATCTGTTTAATTACAGCATGCAAACTGGCTAGGTTCCAGCAGAATGGAGGACAGGAACTGCAATACCTCTGCACAAAGGGAGACCATCAACCAACTATGGGAATTATAGGCCCATAAGCTTGACTAGCTTCAGCTGCAAGGTCATGGAAAGAATTATTATGGACCTTATTAACAAGGACATATGTAATCTCAAAATTCTGGACCCAGCCTAGTTCAGATTCATTAAAGGCAGATCATGCCTGTTGAACATGGTTGACAGTGCATACCACCTATCTTGACCTAGCCAAGGCATTTGACATAATCCCCCACTCAGGTGTTATAGAAAAACACTCCCAATTGGGAATTAATCCCTATAATACCAGATGGGTATGGGTTGATGACTCATCAACGGGAAACATACTGTCAGATAATGCCATATTTGAAATATCTCCATGCTGTGCATTCCCCTGAGATAGTGTGCTTGCCAGCTTCCTCCCCAGCCATTTTCCCAGCTGCATCTTGCTCCAAGACTCTGCATAACTGGTCTACCAGCATTGCCGATCCCTTTCTACTCAAATAAGGACAGCCTCCAGCCACTATAAGGAAAACCTAAAGCAAACTTCCTGGCCAGCCATTTTCTCAGCTGCATCTTGCTCTGAGACTCTGCATAACTGGTCTACCAGCATTACGGGTCCCTTTCTACTCAAATAATTAAAGTCTCTAGCCACTATAAGGAAAACCTAAAGCAAAGTATGCAAACTGTCTCTTGCTGTTAGAGTAGCTACACTGAAGCGTATTAAGCTGACACCTCCTCATGAGCATGTTATCAGGAATGTCAGCAGTTTATTAATCCCTTAGACTTGCACAAATAGACCCCTGTCTTTCTACTGTACATCCCAGCCCCCCCAGGCCTATTTCTCAAACCTGACCATTTCCCCACTAGTAAATTGAGTTTTCAAGCTTACCGGCAGCCCCTGTTTTAGCCTATTTCCAAGGCGACGTCTGACTGATAGTTTTTTTTACATTCGAATGTGGTACTGCAACCTGGGTGTAGCCCCTCCCTTTCCCTTGCTTTTTTCCTGCCCCCTTACCTGTTAGAAATTTATATCTTTGTCCAGTAGCTATGGGTGCCATATTTGAAATATCCCCATGCTGTGGGTTCTCCTGAGGTAGCATGCCCGCCAGGTAAGCATTCCTCTACAACATAAAATACTATTAGTTATTTTTTGGTTGTTTTTTTCTCACTTTGTGTTAAACCATTGCCTAATTGAACCCACCCTAGAATAAATGATTGTCTGATGAAATATGCTTTACTATTAACTATAATGTAACTGTCTAAAGTTGGTTAATTGCTGATTGCTCCACTAGTGAAATGGACTTTGCACTGTATTATTTATTGCTTACTGTGACTGTACTTCACTTGCATGTCCCTAAAAGGTTTTGGTCGGCTCTAGTTGTTGCTTACTTGTATCTGCAAGCAAACATAGTGTTTTATAAATTTATTTTGATTAAGAGTCTCTGGGCGGCCACGGTGGTGCAGTGGTTAGCATTGTTGCCTTACAACAAGAGGTTCTCCAGATCGATTCTCGGCTGGGGTGCCTTCTGTGAGGAGTCTGCATGTCCTCCCTGTGGTCATGTGGGTTTTCTCCGGGTGCTCCGGTTTCCTCCCAAAGACATGCTGCAGGTGGATTGGACACTCTAAATTAGCCCTGTGTGTGTGCCTTCTGTGGAAGGTTGAGTGCCAGGCTGGCAACTTGACACTGTAGAACTCCACTGCCAATCATGAGTGGACAGATGATCTGCTGTGTGACCCCCTAACCGGGAAAAGCCAGAAGAAGATTTTGATTAGGAGTCTCTACTTCGTACCATTAGAAGGCTTACAATATTATAATCTGATACAGCTGAAATAACACTCCTTTGCATTCTAAAGTATGTCTGATTTTAGTCTGAGCTGTGTCTATTGTAAATCTCTGCCGTGATTTCTAAGCTAGCAAGAACAAAACTGTATAATACAGATTTTCAGGCAGTACTGAAGTAGAATTGTTGTTAGAAGAACAGGACAAGCGCTTTTAATATACAAAGGTGTCCTCGGTCCTTATCTTCATGTTATGAGATAATCACAAATTAGGCTCTCCTGAAAAGTGTAACTTTTGATGTAATTGTTATATATACAGTAATTAGATATTTTCTTTGAGTATGGTGACCTTTTCTGAATCTCTGTGTTTTGTACTTATTTTCTCCTCCCTCTCTATCCTATATTCCCCTCTTTAGCTTCCTTACCAGCCATTTTCCCAGTTGCATCTTGTTCCGAGACTCTGCATAACTGGTCTACCAGCATTGTGGGTCCCTTTCTACTCAAATAAGGACAGTCTACACCCACTATAAGGAAAACCTAAAGCAAAGTATGCAAACTATCTCTTGCTGTTAGAGTAGCTACACTGAAGCATATTAAGCTGACACCTCCTCGTGAGCATGTTACCAGGAAAGCAAACAGTTTATTAATCCCATAGGCCTGCACAAATAGACCCCTGTCTTTCTACTGTACATCCCAGCCCCCCAGACCTGTTTCTCAAACCTGACCATTTTTCCCACTAGTAAATTGAGTTTTCACGCTTACCGGCAGCCCCTGTTTTATCCTATTTCCAAGGCGACGTTTGACTGATAGTTTTTTTTACATTCAAACGTGGTACTGCAACCTGGGTGTAGCCCCACTCCATTCATCCTCACTACACTCGGGCTCACTTTGCTTCCCTCTCACCCCAATTCCCCCCACCCCCCATATCATTTCCCTTATACCTATTCCACCTGCAAACCTCACCCCTTCCTTTCTCCCAGATACACCTCCCTCCCAGCCCCTCCCAAACTTATCTTACATCAGGCTTTCAACTTTTACTACATCAAAACTAGATACCTCATTACTTCCCAACCAACTCATTTGCTTTCCCCCCATCTATCCCTCATGTACCTTCTTTAACCTCAACCTCCTCCTCTCTCTTATCTACTACCTCTCCTCCCATTATGTCTTTCAAAAACCAAACACTTCTCGTCACCTCCCCTACTCCTTCTCTATACTCTCACATCCTCTCACTGCCATCTAACACCACTATATTTCTGCCCAACTAATATAAATATCAAATCTTTCATACAACCCCTTCAATACTTCCCCATAAGCTCACCTATCCTTCCTCTAAGCACTCCCCTCCCTAAAATCAAACTACCTCCTTACTGTTCTACCTCATTTGAGGAAAAAAGAAAGCACCTCCTAATCAAAGAATTCCTCCTTCAGAGATTTTTACTTCTGTCAGGTGATATTTGCCCTAACCCTGGTCCCTGCCCCACCTCTCCAGTCATTAATATTAACCCCCCCAAACCCTACCTGCTACACTCCTTTAAAAATACAGGTATCCTTCTACTCTCTGAATATTAGAAGTGTTCTCAACAAAGTTAGTAAATTCCATGCCTGGATGGCTAATTACACCCTTGATATACTCACCCTGACTGAAACATGGCTAAAACCTCACAACCAAGACAGTGATATCCTCCCACCTGGATATACCATCCTTAGACTCGATAGACAAAAGAAAAAGGTGGCGGAGTGGCCATTGTCTATTCTGACCATCTTACTCCCTCTAGCCCAAACAAACCAACTCCCTCCTTCTCACCCACTGAACTCCTGATGGCTAACTTTAAACTAAACAGTTACACCACTATTACCATTGTAGGTATCTATATTCCCCCTGGAAACTACATTGACATCCAGGAAAACATTCTATCCCACCTCTCTCAAAACATTCATAATGAAACCATCCTTCTCGGAGATGTTAATATTAACTGGCTTACTCTTCGTGCACCAAACACTACTTCATTCATCAGCTTGCATGGCTTTATGCAGCTAATTTCTACACCCACTCATACCAACAAATCTCATCTCCCTAGCTCTCTCCTATATTGGATTTTAGTCTCCCACCCCCACAAATACCATAATCCTGAGACCCTACCCAACTCCCTTAGCGATCACTCCCCTGTGAGAGTCATCAGATATACTCCTCACTTCACTAAGCCCCACAGATACATAACCTCCCATAAATTTTCCACCTTCTGCCCAGAGACCTTCAAAGACTGTCTCTCTAGAATAAACTGGTCACATCTAACCTTTCTTCCCCTTGATGAAGCTGCTCATTCATTCAACTCTACCTTCCTAAATATCCTAAACTCTCTTGCTCCTCTCTGCACAGTCAGGATCAAATCTAATATATATTCATGGTTAACTAATCCTACCCATTCTCTAATGAAAAACAGAGACAGGATATGGAAATTGTGGATAAAAACCAAGCTCCCAATTCACTTACAAAAATACAAAGAACTCAGAAACCAAGCCAAAAACATATCTGCAAAGACAAAAAGGACTTTTATACCAACCTTCCCGCTGCCCAAAGTTCAGACCCCCAAAAATTCTGGAACTCTATAAATCACATTTTGCATCCTGAAAACCCTTCCTCTACAAACCCCTGCCCAAATAACTCACCTGAAGAAACTGCTGACTTATTCAACACCTACTTTATTGAATCTATATCTAAGATGATTAACTCCTTCCCCTCTTCTACTACTTATATAAAATCTTTACTCTCTAAACTTAAACCCTGTTCTCCTTCTGCCGACACTCTACCCCCTCTATTCCTGCAGATTGAAGCTGAATATCTTGCTTTCCCTGTATCTATCTTAATTAATCGCTCCATCTCCAAATCTTATGTTTCCCCCTTATGGAAAAAAAATTCTACACCTTACCTATACATAAAGGAGGCAACTCCACCAACATCATTAATTTCAGACCAATTGAAATTCTGTCTCCCCACTCAAAAATATTGGAAAAATGTATCCACAAACAAGTTATGCAATACCTACTTCTGGAAAACTTACTCACACCTACCCAACATGGCTTTCGCCCTAAACATAGTACCACAACTGTGCTAATATCTTTCATAAATACTATCTTTCTTGCTCTTAATAACAATAAACTAGTCTCCTGCCTATTTCTGGACCTCTCCAAGGCCTTTGATATGGTCTCCCATCCTCTTCTTCTGTCTAAACTATCAAATCTTAATTTCTCTTCTTCTACTATTACCTGGTTTTCTAGCTATCTCTCCGATTGTCTGCAATCTGTGAAATGGCTGTCAGCTCTATCCCCAGTAAAAATGGGAGTCCCCCAAGGATCTATCTTTGGCCCACTACTTTTTAATATTTTCACTAATCTACTACATACCTGTTGTCCCCAGTCATCCCTTATACAATATGCAGATGACTCTACAGTCATCACCCTCTCAGACACTTCCTCCGACCTCTGCTCTGCTACCCAAGCATCCTTTAAGTCTGTAGAATCCTGGCTCTGTGACAACAAACTAATTCTCAACCCTAAGAAAGCTAAACTCTTACTGTTTCTCCTCAGAAACCTCACTAATCTCAAAACAACTTTTAATATACTGTCCCTCAATAACAGATCTATCAGTCAAATCCAGCACAAAACTCCTAGGAGTAGTAATTGATGACCAACTTAAGTTTGATTTACATTTGCTTAACTGTATTAAAAAGGCACACCAAAAACTTGGACTCCTTTACCGCAACAAAAAGTTCTTAACAAACAATGCAAAAATTACCCTCTCTCATGCATACCTTCTTCCTAGCCTATTGTATAGCTGTCACATTCTTACTAATCTGAACTCCACACTCTTAACTAAACTTGAATCAACCTACAACAAGGTGGCTAGATTCGCTGCACACCATACTTATAAGTCTCACCACTGTCTTTCGCTAAGACACTTAGACTGGTTAGAATTACCCCACCATCTCCTCTTCTCTCAACTATGGATAATTCACTCAACTCTATACCAACACTCTCTCTGCCCTAGCCTTACTCCTATTATCTCTAAATATTCCCCAACTAGTTCTCTATGCAGCTCTGACCAAGACCTTCTACAAATATATAAACCCAAGACCAAAACTGGTTGCAACCTCTACAGCTACAACCCTTCCTTATCTTGGAATAAACTCCCCTTAGAAATTAGATCCCTTAAACACCCTAAACAATTCAAAACAGCCGCCAAGGAATACCTAAGAATTCACTGGAATTGCCACTGCACCCATCCTCCGTAACTACTTTCCCATGCATCTAAGACTCTTATTACCTCCTCTCCTCTCACTTACACTCTCTTCCTGCATAATCTCACTAGCCCCTTTCATTGAGCATTTATCTAAACTTTCAGCCTTTTAACCTCTATTTTGGCATCACTCTTCCTCCTCTACAGAACCGCTATATGCCAAAATGACAACAAATTATTTTGTTAACATTGTTGTCTATCAATAATGTATTGTTTGCACTGGTATTATATTTACTCTTGTCACAACCTCCTTCCCAACTACTAGTGTAAAACTAAACTTACATTGTATGCATTTATTGCATAATTATGATTGTTTATTATCTAATTCCTACTTTTTTTTTATAAAAAATTGCATTTCACTGTGGAGCTTTTCTCTCTAGATCTCCGCTTTAAATGGGCCACTCAGCTCAGTCGGACTAACCTGGTGAACAAATGTAAAATAAAAATAAAAAATAAATAAATAAATAAATGAATAAATAAAATGGGTGATTTCGCCTGTAGCCAAAGACCAATCAGCAGTGGCGTACCACAGGGTTCTGTGCTGGGCCTTTTACTGCTCGATATTTATTTCTCAGAAATCCAGGCACACTTGGATGGCCTGTGGCTGACCAAGTTCACTGAGGATTGCAAATTGAGAGCAATCATCGAGTCCCACAATGATGTTAATATACCACAGACATGGTTAATGCAGACAAATAATTGGTACCAAAGCCACAGATTAAAGCTAAATGCAAAAAATGCATTATTATTTTCTTAGGCAAATCTGACATCTCTGCTAATTGCATTATAAACAACACCCTCCTGAGTGTAGACCCAGTGGTACGTAATCTGGGTACTTAGGTTGATAGCTGTAATGTGAACTTTGACTTCTAGTATCCACAGTAGTATGGAAATCCTTCTATGTGGCACACAACTGCTAGAATGATTGCAGTTTTTATTGCCAACTAATTGCTCTGTTGAACACAGTTTCTTTTCCCACTCTGCTATATTTTAAACACTAGCTGGATACTAGTCGTATTTTAGCTGTAGTTTTTGCTGTGTTCCTAGTATAATGTGTGTACCTTTGGTATCTTAATCACTCCCACACGTAACCACTCCTTCTTTCCCTTATTGTATTGTGTTCTTTCTTATCTTTTTTTAGGTTCAAAGCTCCCTGCACATAACCTGGACTTCTGTCCTAACCTCAACCTTGCTGCTAAAAACACTGCTACCCAGTGACCCTCTTGGATACGTGTATAGGCTCTGCAACTCCCCTCTAAGCCACTGGATAAGCTGTTATCCTCAGCCTATCTGCCTCAATTAAACAATGTATATTGCCTTTCTATTATATATCACTATTGTAATCCCCTAATCGGCTACCTCCACACCATCAGAACCCACTCTTATCCTTAAGTGCTCTTCCTCTACCTTCTTCTTAACCTCACTCTAGCACCTAGTTTGACCATACATTAGTAGTCCTTATTAGACTATTTCACCTAACCTGGGCCTCCACTGTCTTACCCTCCCCATTCTACCTCAACTACTTCCCATCCCCCTCCTTCCTCTACATTCACTACCCACATTTGAACCTTCTGTTTCCTTCTGCTGTTCTCCTGTAACCTTCCTACATTTGCTCCCCTCCCTTCTCACACCCCCACTCCTCCTCTTTACTAAACTGTCCACACTTCTTCCTCCCCCTCCCTTAGACCTATTTCTTCTGCCCCTACTGCCTTCTTTCCTGCTCTACCTCTAAATAACTCACCTGCATCTCCTCTAGCCTTGATGACCCTGCTCTTCACTGATTGTTTTTCCTTGGCTAAGAACCCTGACTCAGGTGTAGCTCCGCTCCGTTCATCCTCACTTCACTCAGGCTCTCTCAGCTCCCTTACCCCACCCCTTTCTCACTCACCTCTGTATATGCTAGATTTACACTGTAACCTCTCTATTTAGGACCCCCCCTCCTCCAATCTTTCAATCCCAGCATCCTCTACTCAAATCACTAATACCTGCCCCAGTCCATATCTACATTAACACACTCCTACTCTAATCTCTGACACCTCCCACTTTCAGATATTTCGATTCATTTATTCTCTTACCCCCTCACCACCTCCACAACCTCTATACCTAAAATGTCACCTCTCTCCTCCCCTATTCAGCCCAATACCTTTCCTAATATTACTAAACCTGCTGTAGCCCCTATCACTCTCCTACCAGATGGGACCTCCACCCCAACCCTGGCCCACCCACTCTTACCAACCCTATCAACTCCAACTCATTAAACAGTCAGCAACTCCCAACCTCCCCATCAAAACTCCTTTCCATCTACTCTATAAATCTACAAAGTCTCGCAAATAAAAATTACAGATTTACATGCTTGGATTGTCAGCTACTCTCCCCACATCTTAGCCCTAACAGAAACATGGCTCAAACCCCATATTACAAACTCAGAAATCCCTCCCCAGGCTATAACATATTCCAGCAAGACAGACCATCCAGAAAGGCTGGGGGGTAGCTATCCTGTACTCAAAACTTCTTAACCTTACCCCCCTCTCACCCCTCCCTGATTTCTCACCTGCTGAACTCATCTTCCTGAACTGCCATCTTAATCCACATAAGAAAATAGCAATTGCATCAATCTATATCCCTCTTGGTAATAATATTCCAGTACTTGAATCAATCCTATCCTGGACTTCCCAGAATCTATCCTATGAAACAATACTACTCGGCGCTGTCAACATTGACTGGAACAAACTCTCTCCCCTCTTCCCTAGTCTTAGTATTAACCTCTTTGGTTTCAGCCAACTAATCTCTACTCTGACCCACATCAAGAAAAACTCTAGCTCCATACTAGACTGGAGCTTAATCTCCAATCCTAGTCAGTACCAGAATCCCAGTACTGTAACTGACTTCTTAAGCGATCACCTCCCAATCTCTATACAAAGGATACCACCTCATACCCCTAAATCCCATCTTTATAGTGACTGCCGAAACCTTTCAAAATTCAATGCAGAAATGTTCAACCATCTACTGTCTCTCATAGACTGGTCCCACCTGTTCAACTCTCCCCTAAACAAAGCTATTCTTGATTTTAATAACACTTTTCTAAACATCCTAAACTCCCTTGCTCCAATAAGGAAAATCAGGATCAGATCTAATCCCACACCCTGGCTCTCCAAACATACCCACTCCACCACGAAACTCAGAGACTCCACCTGGAAACAATGGTCAAAGTCTAAATCTTCCTCTTATCCTCAAGTTTAAAGAACTAAGAAACCTTATTAAAAAATTCATTATCCAGGACAAGAAAAATTACTACCAAGAGGTTCAGTCTACCCACACTTCTAACCCTAAAAACTTTTGGCACTCCATAACCAATATTCTCCACCCAAGAAAACCTTCTGCCCCTAACCTCTTCCCTGATGAATCTCCTATCAAAACAACCACTATAATAAATAACTTCTTCATAGACTCAATCCGCAAAGTAATCCCTCCTGATATTAACCATTCTCAACCCCCCACCCCTTCCACCACCAATCCCCACTCCACCTTCTCCCTGAAACCTGTCCCTACAGCCTATATAAAATCCCTTCTACTGAAGCTTAAGCTATGCTGTCCCTCTTTCAGCAATCTATCCCCCATTTTCTTAAACTTGCAGCCAATGCCATAGCTTATCCAGTATCCATCTTTATCAACTACTCCATTAGAGAATCCTTAGTCCCAGACATCTGGAAATCCTTTTATACAATTCCACTTCATAAAGGAAGTAACTCCACTGACCCAGCTAATTTCTGCCCTATAGCTATCCTCTCCCTTCTCTCACAAATCCTAGAAAAATGCATTCACTCTCAGCTTCTCAATCACCTACTCCAGGAAAATCTCCTCACCCCCTATCAACATGGATTTAAGCCCTACCATAGCACCTCAACTGCTCTTCTTTCCTTTACACAGACCATAGACAAAGCTAGAGATGACAACAAACTGGTGTCATGCCCATTCCTTGACCTCTCTAAGGCATTCAATACTGTTTCCCACCCCAAGCTTCTTAACAAACTAACCAAACTCAACCTCTCTGCTTCCACTGCTAACTGGTTCTCAAGCTATCTTACTAACCGACAGCAGTCTGTTAGATGGCTGTCCTCCTGCTCTCCCTTCTCACCTGTCAACACAGGCTTTCCCCAAGGATCCATCCTAGGCCCCTTCTCTTCAATATTTTTACTAATGACCTTCACTACACTTGCTGCACATTTACCCTAATCCAATACGCAGATGACTCTACTCTCATCACCCTCTCCAACCACCCTACTGACCTTCACTCCCTGACGCAAACCTCATTTAACTCCATTGAACACTGGCTAATTGATAACCAACTCATCCTTAACCCCCCCAAAAAACAAGCTACTCCTCTTCCTCCCAAAATCAATGACCAATTTTTGGACTTCCTTCTTTATCTCTTCCCTAGATAACAGTATTATCCATGCAGACTCTCACACCAAACTACAGGGGGGTCACCATAGATGATCAACTGAAATTTAACATTCACTTACAACAGTCCATAAAAAGACCAACCAAAAACTTGAACTGTTGTACAGAAACAAAAAATTCTTACCTCTTGCCTGTAGAACCACCCTTGCCCAAGCCTACCTCCTCCCTTGCCTTCTCTATGCCTCCCCTGATTTTCTCCACCTCCAAGCAAACCTTTTAACTAAACTCATCAAACTTATAACCACATAACCAGATTTGCCTGTAACCTTCCATACAAAGCCCACCATTGCCTTGTCCTCAAACAACTCCACTGCCTTGAATTCCCTCAACTTCTACTTCTATCTCAGCTTCAAATGACTCATTCTTTGCCATATAAACCAGCAAACTGCCCCTCCCTATCTATCCTCTTATTCCCTTACAAACCTTCTTGATCCATCTGCTGCACTAACCAAAACCCACTGAACACCTACAGACCCAATAAAACTATAGGCAGACTACTTTACAATTGCCCAGTGTCTTAAACTTGGAACAAGTTTCCTAATTATCTATGCTCTATTCACTCTCCCATCAATTTCAAACTGGCCAACTCTCCATCTTGTACCTGTCACCACCCTACCTAATTACAATCACACCCAACTTCTCTAGATCACAATTTTAATTGATGTTCTCTTTTTCAGTTGTTAATTGTTGATTGTCCTTATTGAATGTATATATTGTTTATGTTTAAGAGACTTTGTACCATACGTCTTAGATTCAAATGTTTGTAGATTTTCTATAATTATTGAATTTTTTTTCTTTATCTTGAGCTTCTCTTCTCAGGTCTCCACTGAAAATGGGCCACAAGCCCAGTGGACCAACCTGGTTAACAAAAGACAAATAAATAAATAATAAATAAACATCTTACAAGTAAAGGCATTGCATCTAGATCTAAGGATATTATAATTCCATTATACTCATCAGACCAATAATTGAGTACGATGTTTCCTTTTGCATGTACCTCACTAGACACCTGCAACAACTGGAGACCCCACAGAGGTTTCTCATCATGAAATTATGAGGTAGACAAAACAAGTTTTACACAGAAAGACTGAAAGCCCTATCACTGTATTCTGTCTCCTACAGGTTGCTAAGGGATGACCTGGATCTGGCTTACAGGACAGTTTCTGACCTGGCCCTGATGGAAATGCTACACATTCATAAATCAAACTGCAGGAGGGTCATTCACTCCCGGGATCTTAACCTAACCTCTGCCATGAACAGATTATGCTGAAGAGATAGATACATCTCCCAGACACTGCCACTTCTCTGGAACAAGCTTCCAATTCATATGAAACAGAGCCCCTCCCTGACCCTCTTCAAATGTAACCAAGATCAGTGGAAGAGGACTGCAAATTCACTCCTGAGATGGTTCCCTTGTCCCTACTGGACAGAAGAAGTCAGTATTAACTACCATAGACCCTCACCTCTGTGAACTTCACTCACCTAACCACCGACAATTTGGGCAACTCGGGATAAAAATGGTTAGGCTTGTAAGGGCTCTAGGATCATTAGCCTAGTAAGCTCCTATTTACCTATGAACCTATGTAAAGAGAGTAAGAGGACAGAGAAAGAGAATGATACCAGAGAGAAATAAAATCTGTGGAGAGGGAGAATGAATGAGAAGAAAGAGAAAGGCAGGGATGAGAGGGACTTTCTTCACTAAGCAAGGACATGTAAATCAGGGAGCTGAAAACAGAGTCCTAGACATCAAAGTCGGTACTAAATCAATTCCTTTTTTAGTTTCTGCAAGTCTTTTGGCTTTCTAATGCCATGATGGGAATGGACCATATTCTTAAGTCAGGGTATGAATAAAGTTCATAAAATTATTATTGTTTCAGTCTTTGATGTTAGCCAAAAGTGCTCTTCACAGCCCACAATTAACTCCTGTAATTTATTTATTTATTGACATTTGTTTACTGGAAAAGTCTGACTGGATCATAAGATCCTATTTTCAGTGGAGGCCTGGGGAGAAAATTTCCATTTAACAGAGAAAACATTTTTTTCAAAGACATTTTATATATATATATATATATATATATATATATATATATATATATATATATATATATATAAACTATCAACAGTATTGTAAGGTATAAAGATATAACAAAAATATGTTACAAAGAGAACAATGAGAAAAAGCAAAATAAACCACTATATACAATTCTGGAGAACATCCTTTTGGCAATTCACATCACTAATAAGTAAACTTCATGTGTTTAGCTTAACTGTAACTCTAAAGGGGAGAAATATTAGGACAGAGTAGTATAATTGGGGAGGAGGTGATAAGAAGAGGTTGTTTGGAGTGGTGGAAAGGGTATGATAGCCAGGTGAAGATGAGAAAGTGGTGGTAGGAAGAGAATCCGTACAAATATGGGTGGAGAAAATAGGACAAGGTTGAAATTCAACCAGGAGTACAGCATGAGCAGAACTATGAGTTTGATAGGTGGTCTTTCAGAAGTTGCTTGAAGGAAGGATGGTAGGTTACAGTTCTAATAGACTGTGGAGTAGAATTCCATATTTTGGCAACCAAAGGTTTTTGAGGTTTATAGATGGTGAAAACTTGTTTATCATTAAAACAAAAGGGTCTGTTTGGGTGATAGGAGGAATGACTAGAGCTCACTACAGGGTAGGCATGGAGTTTATAAATGATGTGGGAAGTAGTTAGTTGTACAAAGTCCATGTAGTGGAGTAGTTCAAGCCAGTTCAAACTTTTAAGTGTCTTGTAGTGATGTGTATAGTGTTGTTTACAGTATTCACATGGAGTTAAGTGCATTAATAGCATATCTAAATAGAACTGTAATTTTTTTTGAGACCTGTTTCTCCTACTACTGTTGGAACAGTCTCGATATCTTTCTTCCACACTGCTCTCATTTCTGTCTGGAAATCCCTGTATTTTATGACTTTCCCCCGGATTCACGAATCCTCCGTGTAAGACTAAATAAGTCTTACTCGGAGGCTGCAGTTGAACAGTATGACATCAGCGTGCCATGAATATTCATGAAGGCACACTGACTCAACAGCAAGTCTAACACAGACCGTGCAGGAAAGCAGGGGACGTGTCCGACTGCTGAGCAGTCTAAAGGTCCACGCCCCTGCAAGTGTCCGAAATGCCAAATGTCAACACACAAGAGCGAGTCCGCTCAAATGTCCATGTACACAACACCACACTCCCTGATGTTGTAAACCCCCAGCACAGTTATAAAAATTAAAACATTTAATTTTTTTTTCTAATTCCTGATATAGCTCCCTGTATTTGCATGTGTGTGCGCGGGTGTGCCCATTGCTTAGCTGCAGTTAGCAATCCCGACATGGAAGAGCATAAGAAGGAATGTTTATGCAAATTATGCCAAATAGCAATAGCATAATGGTAGTGCGTTCGCACAAAGAGGAGGCATTCACGGTTCGTGTCCCACCACTCCCCTTCCTATTTATGTTCTAAAGTAGTATATGAAATAATTCCTGACATATATGATTAAACTTTTACTAAAAAACATTGAAATGGCATATGTATCAGTGAACAAAATATATATTTATAAAGGATCCTGACATATAATTGCCTGCAGTTAAGCAGTGCTTTACCCAGCGCAATATAGTTGCCCACAGTTAAGCAGCGCTTTGCCCAGCACAATAGAGTTGCCCATAGCTAAATAGCGCTTTACCCAGCGCAATCGGTTTGCGCAGAGGTGCATGCCATGCCAACCAGTAGGGCAACGTGGAGCAACGTTGAGCAAAGTTGCTTAAACACAGCCACACCCCCTAGCCTGTCTGGACAGTAGTAAAATAAAATGAATGATAAGGTTCGAACCCAGGACTCTGTGCACCATAATCAAAGTACTGAACCACTAAGCTATGACAGCTTAGGATAAACAGCCACTGTTAACATACATATACTTATAAATGGGAGAATAACCATTACTAAGCAGGTCTGCAGTCAGCTGAGAATTTTCAAAAATGGCCAATCACAAAAAAGTGCGGGAAATGCGGCATATTTAAGCCCCATCGGTGGGAATACTCACCATAACTGATTGTAGCTCCCATCTGCAGTTAGAATGGCTGGTGCTGGAGAGGGTACATGCTTCCGAGCGCAACGTTGGGGCATCGAGGAGTCGAAATACATGGTTTGGCTCCTTGTCCACCATCATGAGTCAAGACTCCTGCAGGGCCAGTTCCAAGGGACGAAGTACAAGGCAGAGGCATGGAACCGGTTAGCTCATGATCTCACCATTGTCACAGGTGATCCTTGGACTGGTGAGCAGGTCCATCACCACCATGCAGACCTGAAGAGATGGAAGCAGGACTTACTGAACCAATGGATACAGGAGGCCCATGGGATGCAAGATGCCCCACAACTGAGTAGGTAGCCATGGAATGCAGTATGTAAGAAATGATAATTGATTCTGTATAATGGATAGGTATGTCTCGATATCCCTTCATTTACTTCACAGCTGCAGGTGACCATGCTGCGAATCAGCAAGCCTATGCAGATGCTGCTAAGGCTGAGCCACCAGGCAGATTAGTGATTATTCTGCATGTATTGTTACATAAAATAGGTGAGAGAGCCTGAAAGAAAGTGTTGTAGTCCAATAATATAGCCATAAAATGCCCTGAATAAATCATCTGCATGTACTGTTATATAGAATAAGTCAGAGAGACAGAAAAAGAGTGTAGTAACCTATTAAGAAAGGTAAAATATGTCTGGAATAATATCTCTGCAGGTACTGTCAGATAAGATAAGTGAGTGAGCCTGAAAAAGAGTGTTCTAACCTATTAATAAAGGTATAATATGTCTTGAATATGTCTTTCATATGCACTGTAATATCAAATAAAGGAGAGAGCCTGTGGAAAAGTGTGTAATGTAATTAATAAAGGCATAAAACCTGGAGTGTGTCTGTGTCACTTACTTTGAAATGTTGTTGCACCCTTGCATTATACAAATAGTACTGTTTTCATAAGTGCTGGCAACCCACAATTGGGCAGTCCCATCTAAAGTGGGTGATGGAAGTGCTAGTAGCTGTGAAGCATATATACATTCCTCAACAGTCAGTTACTGGCTGGCATGCATAAGTAAATCTGGCACATGAGTAGCTTGTTAATTTGTTCCCCAGAAATGTGAGTGTGCTACAAGAAATGCAGGGTTCTGTACAAATTGAACTGAAAATGTCATGTGAACACATCCATATATGTAGATAAAGAAATATAAATAAAAATCAAGAAATATGTAGCAGTAACATCTGCATCTTGGACAGTTAGTATGTCAGATATAGGTCAGGTATATAATGAACTAGCAAAACCCATTACACAACCTAATGCATGTTGGCAAGTGTAATAATGCATGTAGGGGATATACACTTGCAGTCACTAGGAATGTAGTGTAGACTAAAAGCACTTATAAGATGTTAATTGAGGTTTCTTTCTACACCCTACTGTATGTGCATAAACCATGCAATTACTCACCTCAATGGGTATGTGTAATCTCAAACATTTGTTGGGACATATGTCTTATTGTTCTATAAATATCTGCATTCACTTTGATGCATGTGTCCTGTTCAAACACCACAATCATGGTGGCCTGTTGCTACCAATCATCCCTGCATGCTGTTGGAATGTCCACTGCCATTCAGTATATACATGTGTTATGCTTGCTGTTCAACTGTTGGAACCTTGGTGTGTTGGGTTAATGGGAATATTACTGCATGCTGTTACAACTAATTTTGAATGCTGTTGTTTATGTTGTAATTAAACACAACTAATCACAGAACGTATGGGAAGGCCGGTCCCAGCGGACCCACCTGTCCCTCCTCAGCTGGCGAGTGCACATGGCACCAGCAAGTCCAGTGCCCAGCCCGGGCTCCCCTCCTCCGTTGGTCCTGTGCCACCTTCGGGTGGAAGTGGTGCAGGGGGATGGGGCTCATCCCCCCTTGCAAGCATGGGCGGAGAAGGGCCACCTGTCCCCCTTTGAAGGGTCCGGGTTGTGGTGTGTAGGGAGATCCAGCGTTCAGTCGCTGATCCCCTACGCCAGCTCGAGGTGAGAGTGGCGCATCTCATGGGTGAGCCTGCCCGTCCTATGCAGTCCCCAGCACAGCCACCCTTGGGGCTGTGAAGGTGCAGTGGTGACTGCCCATGGGTGGGGATCTCAGTTCCACTGTTACCATCTGTGGGCTCATGGGCTTGCGATTTCCAAACATCCGTCCCCATCAATTGTGTTCACCCACCCCATGTGTCATACACTGCCCCTGTATGCGTCTTGTTTGTCTTGTCTGTTTACCTCCCCAACCTACCTCCCCAAACATATCTACTTCCTCTACCTCACTTTCCACTCTCACCTGAAAAAAAAAAGGGCAATCTGTACCCACAAAAAAATTACGCCCCATACATAGCTGCCCATTTTGCACACATGTCTGCTGGACATGTAAACTGATAATTATAATTGACAGTACAACATACTTTGTTGTCCTCACCCCTCTCCCAGGCGTGGAAGGTTTCAAATTTCGCTCCAAATTTATTGCATATGCACAGCTGTTGCTGGTAAAGAAATGGGCAGCTATGGACCTTCCCTACACCCATCCTGCACATTCCGAGCTTGTTTTCCTACTGTCTTTCCCTCTTTGTGCCCCCTTTTTCACCACTTTCCTATCTCCCCATCTTCTTTTCTTTCAAAGAAATTAGTGCGAGGGTTAGCGGGAGTAAGCGCTTTTAAGCAGTAGTAAGTGGGTTTAAGTGAGTGTGTGCATGTGTGAGCTTACCTAAGCATCGCTAAGCATTGTGCAAACCCGCGCAAACCCACTTACAACTGCTTAAACATGCCTTAGTCACTCTATGTCAGGGCCCTTGTTCTGCTCAGCAGCAAAATGAAACAACTCTGTCAGTCTCAAACCCCAGACCTTGGACACACTAGACTGCATGAAGTATCACTAAGCCACAGCAGATATACAATAACTTGGTGCTGAAATAAATATATCATGCATTACAATGAGGGAATGTAGAGGGAAAATAGGAAGGGCATAACACAAATCCTGTTCTGTGGGTCTTTACCAGCAGTTGTTAGCAGTTGTTGTGGAATTGCATGACATGACTGTGAAAAGAGAACCAGCCATTCTAGCAGGGAATAATGTTACAGTAGCACCTTACAAACCCCACACAGTATCAGACCAGGATAAACACTGGCATAGTTGAATAGGGCGGAGGCCAGACTTCCCAACTGTGACTGCTTTACAGGGATGTCCCTGATTTGTAAACAAATGTTAGCTGTACCCCTCTGAATTACTCTGAAAAGTACTAACATTAGGCAGAAAAGTGGGGAATCACACTTAATGAATAATGTCAATAAGTGAGAGTAGACACTGCTTGCACGTCAGAAAAGGTGTAGTAATACATATGCTCCGATTCCCAAGAAAGTCTCAACTGAAGTATGTCAGTAATATATTACAGGTGTATCTCACTTACGTGTACCTTTCCCTGAGGCTGTTCAAATATATACCTGAGAGTATCTGAGGCCTGGCAGAGGCAGAAACACACAGGCATATCAGCATTTCTGCTGTTACACACTCTGCAAATAGCTTTGGAAGGAGTTCCACAAGCATGCCCTTATGTAGGAGTACAACACAGAAATATCACAGGATGTAGCCATGTACTGCTAGTAACCAACTGTGACAATGCCATTGTTCCAGTGCTGAAAAGACTGGTGTGGTGCACAGATAAAGAATAATAGGCTAACATCTGGCTACCATCTGGATATGTTCACAGGTGGGAGCTACGCAGACAGACTACTTGCCTTGATAGACTAACAGGTACACAGCAACCCTGTATGTTCAGCAAGATAAACATCACACGATAATAAATAATGCTCTTTGCAGTTCTGCACCCCTACCCAAAAGTACGACATACTTGTGTATTCAGGCAAAACCAAGGGTGTAGGTAGGCATACTCAGTACTGAAATATGTCCAGTTGTCTTGAGCAGCCTGTGCTAATGTCAACACAAAGAAATCACAAACTGTTCAGAAGTGAGTAACTTAATAATTACAGTATGGCAGTTCACAAACAGTGCATGTGTCAGAGGAATGCATTGCAATAACTACTTTTGTATGGCAGTTAATTGTCTAATTCAAAAAGAAAGTACATACTCCCATGTATCCTGTGTTAGCATTTGGAGGGGTGAGTAAAAGTCTACACTGAGAAGTGTGTACTGGAAGCAGCAACATTCAGGTTTGAGTACAACATGCATATCACTGGCTACAACCCTAGCTTCAGATATGAGACATATACCAACCTTCTGACTGACACAACGGTGTCCAGAGCAAACAAGCATGGGCCCCACCTTGGAAAGCTGAAAGGGATATGCCTACCTAACCTAGCATTTTATAGCAGTGGGCTGCAATCACAATGAGTACTGCAATTATCACACAGCGGGCTGCATGCAATTACTAAATGGTGGGCACCAATTGGTGCAGAGGCTGTCACATGCACATGTGCAGATACCTAGAAAAGCAGGCTGTACCTACTGTCCACACATGCAATAATATCATTGCAGGAACAGAGAGATAGAGAGCGAGAGCAAGAGAGAGACAGAGACAGAGACACAGACAAAAGAGACAGAAACAGAAACAGAGAAAATCCCAAAAAGAAAAAAAAAATAGTAACAACAGACGGAGCAGAGAAATACAAAGGCAAAGTATGTAACTCATATGTATTTGCCGGCATGTAGTAGATGTTCTTGAAGAAAACTCTACACACTGTGAATCATCCATATGTGGCAGCAGTACGTATCTATATGTATCTGCACATGTGCATAGGGCAAGGGACATACTGCAACTGTTAGTGAAAGGTGGACATATATATGTTGTTGAAGGTTGTTATGTGCATATATCTATGTAGGTTGTAGTGTGTGGCATAGAAAACAGCATGCAGTGCTGGTATATGCCATGTGGTGGTTAAACGCTGTGGGGCTGATTTGTCAGATCTGCTGTGTTATAGCCAGTGAGGCCTGCTAAAGCTACATGGGCTGAGGACACCAAAATGCATTCTGCACAACACTGTGCAATATTATTACATAACAGTATATCTCACAACTGTCATATAATTGATATCCCCACCATGAAATGTGGATTTTACATGTGCCTATATGTACATCTATATGTACAGCAATGGATGTTTAGATGTATGTGTATATATATATATATATATATATATATATATATATATATATATATATATATATATGTATATATATATGTATATAGAGAGAGAGACACGGGGTCATATGTACCACAACAGGTGTGTGGTGACCAAGGCATGGACTAAAGACCAGTGTCAATACTGCAGTGCCATCCCTCCTTTCCAAAACACTGTACCCATTAACTACCACATAGGTGGAAATCTACCTAACACTGAAGGTGTGATAAGGGAACATGGGACACAGGTGGATAGTAGCCTCCCCTTTGATAATCACAGTGCCACACTAGTCTTGTAATCCGTCTATGTGGTACGTGTCATCACAAAAGGTGTGTCATCTAGGGAAATATAGGTCAGTGTTCCCCTCTACTCATCAGAATGCCCCATGTGGTATGTACCTCACATGACAACTACAGCAAGTGGAAAGGCCACAGACATACCTCACAAAGAGTAATACTGGCCTCAAACAGATACCCTATGCAGTCTGACTCACAAAACCACAGCTAGACTGTGTTGCATACCGCCCACACAGAGGTGACCTCTGCCAGACATACAGAGGTATGTCACACCCATAGCTGTTTGACAATCACCATGTCAATATATCACAATCCCTCCGGGCTACACACTCTAGGGCCCTAAACCTCGCCAGATCACTAAACAGTACATGCTGGAGGGTAGGTTCTTATCTCAGAGATATGCCATACTCTGGAATAAACCACCTAGCAATAGCAAACAAGGCTCCTCATTAGCAGTTGTCATAAATACCCTTGATGATTGTTTGGGAGATAGGTAATACACCCCGGGAATCACCTCTGTGGTTCTGGTTGACAGGGGCAAGTGAAATCAAATTACATGTGTGTCAAAGGCCAGGGTAGCATATGGCTGGGCTGCTCTAGGCCCTAGGGCCAATAGCGTATTACCTACCTATGACATGATGCACACACACATGTACTCAGTGCAATACCAGCTATGTGAGGTTGAATGAGTGTAACGCTGAATGTGTGCAAGGTCTGTAAAGGTGTGATAGCTTAGTGTGAATTTGTTTCTGACATGGTAGTTTGTGTCCTAGCTGTGAGGCCAGCAAAAGATGTGTATGTTATCAGACATAGTAGTATGGCATACGTTGTGACGTAGTTCCTTGTTGACGACTGCGGTGTCCCATTGTAGGCTAAAGCAATACATGTATGCTTAGTGAGTGATACTGCTGGTGAATCCAACTCCCATATGAACTGTAGTACTACCTGAAGCTGTAGGCCTAAACAGCACAGTATGGTGTATGTTCACATTTCTTGGAAACACTGTCTTTTGTGTTTCCTGTAGTCTGCACAAATTACATACCTCAGGCATAAGGTTTTGTAAGTAGTGGCACACAGTACTGTATGGTACACAGGTAAAGCTCATCTGGGTTGGCATACACTGGTGTGTTGTATGTTTGTCTGATGTGTGTGTAATTATGCCTGTACCATGCCCGCAATCATATGTGTGTTACAGGGTATACGTGTGTATCTAGCAACATATATACTCTGTTACAGCAGTATGCCACCTATATTAACAACTGTGCACATATGTTAGGCAGGGGTATGGCATCAACGACACGGCTGGTTTACTGGTACTACTGTAACTGTACTTTACGTTCATTGCAATGGATGACATCTTTCTTTGTGCATTAGTGTGATATATACCCCTGTGGCGAGGTTGTGCATTGTGTCACAAACAATGTGCCGGGTACTGGTGTATAGTGGTTTGATATATAGAGTGTGCTGGGCACTGTCAGTCAGTTGTGGCCTGAGCACTAATATGTGGTATTGAACATGTGTATCCTCTGACAGACAAATGGATGTTATATATGGCAGTTAAGTGATATCTGTAGTTAAGGGTGTAAAGTGTGCCACAGGACTCACTCACACATATTGTCCATTTCTCTTTCAGGCTGATGGCCCACCAACATAATCCCTGTTACACAGCAGCGGAGGAACTGGAAATCCACCACAGCCCGGTGCAGCACTACTCCCTGCTATTTTCCAGAAGTAGCCAGCACCAGCATGAGCGGACTGCACTGTGGCAAGATCTTGTTCGTCGGGTAAATGACATAGGCATGCATAACCGGACATATGAGCAGGTACACCATCACTGCAGTGATTTAATTAGACATGTCCAGCGACGTGTGTCTGATATCCATAGACAACAGCTTGCCACAGGTGGTGGGGTGGCCATTCATCCCCCCGTCACCAGAGTGGAGGAGCTGCTCCTAAGCATGGTGGCTCCTGCCCAACAACAGCAACTGCCACAGACATGTGTTGTCATGGAGGCCAGAGCCACCTAGCATGTTGACATGGAGCGTGCAGGTAACATGCCCTATCTGTAGACTACTGTTACCTGTATTGTTAGATTATGCAGATGTGAGATGTGGACTGTGTATTTACCAGTTGTGCTGCCTAGTGTTGTACAGTATTGATATTTGGAATATTATCTGTACACCTGTGACTGTTGACTGTTGTTCTACTGTAGTTCAGCAAACCCACAGTAGCAATGCCAAAGTTGTGGCCACTGACAAACTGTCTCATATTCTTGTAGGTCCCTCTGGTGTGACAGCAGGGCAGACGATCCATGCTGGTGAGTGTGTTATAACTTCAATATTGGTAATGAAATGTGTATGTCATAGGTGAGGTGTAGGCCATGTACACATAACACACCTACGCATAATGCATGCTGTGCATGTTTGCTGTAAGACGTTGCACATCTCAATAATGTCAGTAGCTGCCTCAATCACATGCAATACACAGAGCATCAGACACACTTGTGGCAACACCGTACTGCACATTGGATAGGCATAATTGATACAGCTGTACACAACATAACACATTTGTCATACAAAGTACACCTCAACATGCTACACATGGTGTAACCACACACCCGTTGTAAGGTCACACTTCAGTATCTCACATGTCATCCACACAGCACACATGATATACCTGAGGGGTAGAGGCCTATCATGGGGTTGTGCAACACTCTTCAACACATAACACAGTCATGTTAGGCAATGCTCCCTATTGGGCACCTCACACACCCATGTACAAAGTGGCTGTGTAATTGTGAACGTAGCCACAGCACTGCAGTTCAGGTACAGCATGCTAGGCGGTGGTCTGTCACACATTAGTAGCCTTGAGTGACCACATGATGCATGATGATGATGGCTCATGGTACTACACCCCATCCAGTTACAGTGACCACAGTACTACACATAGCAGTCATTGCTTTGCACCTCAATGTTGTGTGTGTGCAAACATATGCAACTATACACAATATGCATAGCAGTCGCCATCTGTACAAAGTGACACATATATGTCCTGGAATGCTATTGGGTGTATAGGTCACATGACGCACATTGAGTATGTGTGGTGTTTAATGTTGCAGTCATGTAGCATACCATGTCATGGCTGGCACTGACATATCTGCAATATGTCCCACACTCACCATAACCACTGTACAATGGCCATGTTGAGCATTGGTATTCCATCACGTATACATGCACCACTCATCCCATGTGTGTACATAGCATGCATGTGCTACAGCTGTGCCCACTATTATCTGCTTCAGACACAGACACTGTAATCAGACATGGAAATCTATGTGACACACAAATAACACATGCAGCCATGGTATGTATACCTGTGAGTGATGGTGCACAGGACATTGCAGAGCTGATAATACTTGCACAGCAATGTTGTGTCCTTGTACACATTGCATTCCAGGGTGTAGCCAATCACTGAACAACTACACACATGCATCAAAGCCATGTATACTGTTATTAACTAGGGCTGTCTACATTCGCACTGCATGGTCTTGAGCAACACATATTCTGCATGCTGACACGTGTGAGGTGACTGTTTGCCTTGTGATACTGTCACCCACCTTCAACCACTATTGAGTATGAGTTGGATAGCTGGTGTGTGTGTGTATCTGCTGTAGTGAAGAGTGTATTTGTGTGCATGTGTGCATGTGTCCATGTGTGCATGTGTGTATGCGTGATAACATCATGTACAGATTGTAAAGTGTGTTTCCTGTCTTCCTCTCACAGGTGCTGAGGTTGGGTTGGCTGAATGCAGCAAGGAACCTGAAGTCACTGCCACAAATAGTGGAGATGATGATACATGTATTGTGGCACAGGCAGGTTTGACAGGGTCTGTCGTTGGTCTGCCAATTGACAGTACACAGCTTTCTACCCCATCTATGCGCACACTCATACTGCCAACACATCCCTCATCACCAATGGCCTTAGCCAAGGGACAGCATACAGTTGGCATTGACCAGGATAGTGTGGTATCCATGGTACATGTATCCCCTTACAGCAGCCATACCTGTATTCTTGGAACTGTACCACTTAGGTGGATGTCCAGGGGTTCTCGTGGGAGCACCGCTGGTCATAATGCCCCTGGCAGACATGCCCCCACAGGTCTTACAACCTCAAGTATGTTCCAGGCTGTAATGCAGGCACAGGCACATATGGAACGGTACATCAGACAGGGACTAACGGCACAGAGGGCCCATTACACTGCTATCAATGACAGTATCTGTGACCTTGCCGGTGCCATCCATAATTACACCGAGGTCATTGATAGACGTTGGGGGGGCGACATTAGATGACCTCCACAATGTGTTTTCCATGAGCCGGGACCATGCAGGATGGTTGAGATGTCGACACGGATGTATGCCAGCAGCATCAATGGCTGGCAGTCATCGCGGGTGACCCACAGATCACAGCCACTCCCGTAGTGGCAGTACCAGCCCCAGCAATGCTGGGGCTGGCCTGTCGATTGACTGTCCTAGTAGACCATGTGCACGTGGCTCTGGCCAGTCCCAGCAGGGACATGGGTCCAGTGGACATACCTCTGCCTCTGATGACAGTACCCAGTCAGGCTTGGTACCCGATACTGTCTGTAATACCCCTGCCAGGCACAGGTACTGTGTCCATGCCCAGAGACAATGATCTGTACAGCCTGGCAGGTACAGTCTGTGGCTGTCCCACAACCTCCCGTATATGGCAGCCACATGGTGGAGCTGTGTGCATGCAGACACACACACATAAACCAAACACCTAGGGCTCACACATACACCCACACATTACATCAACATTGGCCCATGCTGTACTGTTGTCCCACACACACACACACACACACACACACACACACACACACACACACACACACACACACACACACACATGCACAGACATACATGTCGATTGGATGGGTCAATGTCGGGCTCTGGCAAACCAACAACACAGCCTGTGCATATGATGAAACCTGTGCCATCTCCTGTCATCTGTAACATTGATGCAGGAACAGGCTAACATGGTGCTGATGCACAGGGTGACATTATAGCAGTGTAGCAATATTAGCATGTTGTCAACAGGAAAGTGTAATGATATATTTGTAGGTATATCTGAGCAGGCATGATGCATCAAAGCTTTGATTGTCAATGTAGTATTGTTTACACCAGTGTTAAGTCTGAGTATGTATTGTCCTCCCATGTGCCACTTGGCTGAAGTGTATAGTGTTGCCAGCATGTGTTAGTGAGTGGACAGTACAGGTGTGATGTGTGCAGTGCAGATTAGCAGGTGTTTATCTGTGAACATGGTGGGGGTGCACTGTCTGCATGTACGTGCATAGTGGACGCATGAGACATGTGACATAACCTGTATTACACAGTGTTAACATCTCATAGTATCTCTCGGTGGCCAGTATGCATTCTACTACAGATATGTTCTAACATGGGTACACATGTGTGTGTATGACATGGTTTGACACTATGCTGTGGGTGATACTGTTACTATCTGTCAATGTTTTGCATTCTGGTTGTATACACAACCTCATCATCCTGACTATAACCAATCATTAGATGATGTCCTGACAACTGACACACAGATGTAGTGAACTCAGTAACAGTTGGATCCTTTCGGTACTATACTATAACAGTAACCAGTGATATAGACAGCCACCCGTTCCTTGGACCACACCTGTTTGGCATATAGTCTCTTAGGTACATGCAAACACACTAGGGATATGTCCATCCACATCTGCAAATGCATGCATTGGCCTACAATGCATTCTCTGGATGGGACACATATCCTACAAAAGGGTAACATACAGACAGATACCTGTTGTCCAACACATGCTGTACAGCTCTTAGCCAACTATAGCATAGTCATCCACATTTACCATACATACTATCCCGACAGTACCACATAGGTGGTTGCCCCCAACATGTATGTCGGGTACCAATGTGTACATACAGCTAAGTGTCATGTCATCTGTCCTTTGGTATCCACATATCCAAAGGTATTGTGAAGTCCCTTGGTGTATTACATAAGAAATTAGGGGTTCTGTATGCATATCCACAAGGCTGTTGTACACCTATAATGACTGTCCATTATTGCCAGACTTTGTTGTGTATGAACATGTCTGACATATACACCAGGCATGTACCCTCACTCACACTAGTCTATAGAAACTGTCATGGGTGTGTGTGAAACAGATGACTTTGGCCACAGATCACTACAGTGGCTGGCCTTGTCACATACATACATATGAGACGTACGATCTGAGAAGCAGCGGCACAATCTGTCAAAGGTAACAAATGTATTCATGTAGTATGCAGGCTTCACACCTATGTACTAATTGAGGTCACATGTGCATATATTTATTTGCCACACAGATACCTGATGTGTGCAATGCACATACTGTTTTAATCCTGATATGTCATACCGTAGTAAAAGCAAAACCCACACCGCATTGACCAACAGTGTTACACACACACACTCAGCAATTGCAGAATTCAAACCCTACCTAACTATGTTATGACAATAGAGACATACACATTAACATGACTTGCTATATGCTTTACTGAGAGTTTTCATTTCCACTGCTGTATTTGTGGGGTGCTGACATCATCAGACTTTCCAAAGAGGAATGTACATCTTTTAATGTGTTTTCCCAGCCTCCAAAAAGGCCACTCCTCTCAAAGGAAATCACACACATACACCCCCCCACACACACACACTCAGCAATTGCAGGATTCAAATCCCTACCTAACTATGTTATGATATTAGAGAGATACGCATCAACACAATGCGCTATATGCTTTACTGAGAGTTTTCATTTCCACTGCTGTATTTCTGGGGTACTGACATCATCAGACTTTCCAAAGAGGAATGGACCTCTTTTAATGTGTTTCCCAGTCTCCAAAAAGGCCACTCCTCTCAAAGGAAATCACACACATACACCCTCCCACACGCACACTCAGCAATTGCAGGAATCAAATCCCTACCTGACTATGTTATGATATTAGAAAGATACGCATCAACACAATGCGCTATATGCTTTACTGAGAGTTTTCATTTCCACTGCTGTATTTGTGGGGTGCTGACATCATCAGACTTTCCAAAGAGGAATGTACCTCTTTTAATGTGTTTTCCCAGTCTCCAAAAAGGCCACTCCTCTCAAAGGAAATCACAGACATACACACCCTCTCCCTTTTAATGTGTTTTCCCAGTCTCCAAAAAGGCCACTCCTCTCAAAGGAAATCACACACATACACCCCCCTCTTTTAATGTGTTTTCCCAGTCTCCAAAAAAGCCACTCCTCTCAAAGGAAATCACACACATACACACCCCCACACACACACACACTCAGCAATTGCAGGATTCAAATCCCTACCTAACTATGTTATGATATTAGAGAGATACGCATCAACACAATGCGCTATATGCTTTGCTGAGAGCTTTCATTTCCACTGCTGTATTTGAGGGGTGCTGACATCATCAGACTTTCCAAAGAGGAATGTACCTCTTTTAATGTGTTTTCCCAGTCTCCAGAAAGGCCACTCCTCTCAAATGAAATCACACACATACACACCCCCCACACACACACTCAGCAATTGCAGGATTCAAATCCCTACCTAACTATGTTATGATATTAGAGAGATACACATCAACACAACACACTATATGCTTTACTGAGAGTTTTCATTTCCACTGCTGTATTTGTGGGGTGCTGACATCATCAGACTTTCCAAAGAGGAATGTACCTCTTTTAATGTGTTTTCCCAGTCTCCAAAAAGGCCACTCCTCTCAAAGGAAATCACACTCATACACACCCCCCTCTTTTAATGTGTTTTCCCAGTCTCCAAAAAGGCCACTCCTCTCAAAGGATCATCAGACTTTCCAAAGAGGAATGTTCCTCTTTTAATGTGTTTTCCCAGTCTCCAAAAAGGCCGCTCCTCTCAAGGATCATCAGACTTTCCAAAGAGGAATGTACCTCTTTTAATGTGTTTTCCCAGTCTCCAAGAAGGCCACTCCTGTCAAAGGCAATCACACACATACTCACCCCCCCACACACACACTTAGCAATTGCAGGATTCAAATCTCTACCTAACTATGTTATGATATTAGAGAGATACACATCAACACAATGCACTATATGTTTTACTGAGAGTTTTCATTTCCACTGCTGTATTTGTGGGGTGCTGACATCATCAAACTTTCCAAAGAGGAATGTACCTCTTTTAATGTGTTTTCCCAGTTTCCAAAAAGGCCATTCCTCTCAAAGGAAATCACACACATACACACACCCCCACACACACACTCAGCAATTGCAGGATTCAAATCCCCACCTAACTATGTTATGATATTAGTGAGATACCCATCAACACAATGCGCTATATGCTTTACTGAGAGTTTTCATTTCCACAGCTGCATTTGTGGGGTGCTGACATCATCAGACTTTGCAAAGAGGAATGTACCTCTTTTAATGTGTTTTCCCAGTGTCCAAAAAGGCCACACCTTTCAAAAGAGATCACACACATACACACACCCCCACACACACGCACACTCAGCAATTGCAGGATTTAAACCCCTACCTAACTATGTTATGATATTAGAGAGATACGCATTAACACAACGCACTATATGCTTTACTGAGAGGTTTTATTTCCACTGCTGTATTTGTGGGGTGCTGAGATCATCAGAGTTTCCAAAGAGGAATGTACCTCTTTTAATGTTTTTTTCCCAGTCTCCAAAAAGGCCACTCCTCTCAAAGGAAATCACACACATCCCCTACTCCTCTCAAAGGAAATCACACACATACACACACACCCCCACACACACATACAAACACACACACACTCAGTAATTGCAGGATTCAAACTCCTTCCTAACTATGTTATGATACTAGAGAGATATGCATTAACACAACGTACTTTATGCTTTATGGAGAATTTTCATTTACACTGCTGTATTTGTCGGGTGCTGACATCATCAGACTTTCCAAAGAGGAATGTACTTCTTTTAATGTGTTTTCCCAGTCTCCAAAAAGGCCACTTCTCTCAAAAGGAATCATACACATACTCAGCAATTGCAGGATTCAAATTCTTACCTAACTACACACATACACACCCCCCACACACACACGCTCAGTGATTGCAGGATTGAAACCCCTACCTAACTATGCTATGAAACTAGAAAGATACACATTAACATGACGCGCTATATGCTTTATTGAGAGTTTTCATTTCCACTGCTGTATTTGTGGGCTGCTGACATCATCAGACTTTCCAAAGAGAATGTATCTGTTTTAATGTTTTTTCCCAGTCTCCAAAAAGGCCACTCTTCTCAAAGGAATTCACACACATACACCCCTTCCTCTTTTAATGTGTTTTCCCAGTCTCCAAAAAGGCCACTCCTCTCAAAGGATCATCAGACTTTCCAAAGAGGAATGTACCTCTTTTAATGTGTTTTTCCAGTCTCCAAAAGGCAACTCTTCTCAAAGGAAATCACACACATACACCCCCCCCCACACACACACACACTCAGCAATTGCAGGATTCAAATCCCTACCTAACTGTGTTATGATATTAGGGAGATATGCATCAACACAACGTGCTATATGCTTTACTTAGAGTTTTCATTTCCACTGCTGTATTTGTGGGGTGCTGACATCATCAGACTTTCCAAAGAGGAATTTACCTCTTTTAATGTGTTTTCCCAGTCTCCAAAAAGGCCACTCTTCTCAAAGGAAATCACACACATACACACACACCCTCTTTTAATGTGTTTTCCTAGTCTCCAAAAAAGCCACTCCTCTCAAAGGAAATCACACCCCCCACACACACACTCAGCAATTGCAGAATTCAAACACCTACCTAACTATGTTATGATACTAGAGAGATACGCATTAACATGACACGCTATATGCTTTAAGGCGAGTTTTCATTTCCACTGCTGTATTTGTAGGGTTCTGACATCATCAGACTTTCCAAAGAGGAATGTACCTCTTTTAATGTGTTTTCCCAGTGTCCAAAAAGGCCACACCTTTCAAAAGAGATCACACACATACACACCCCCCACACACACGCACACTCAGCAATTGCAGGATTTAAACCCCTACCTAACTATGTTATGATATTAGAGAGATACGCATTAACACAACGCACTATATGCTTTACTGAGAGGTTTTATTTCCACTGCTGTATTTGTGGGGTGCTGAGATCATCAGAGTTTCCAAAGAGGAATGTACCTCTTTTAATTTTTTTTCCCAGTCTCCAAAAAGGCCACTCCTCTCAAAGGAAATCACACACATCCCCTACTCCTCTCAAAGGAAATCACACACATACACACACACACCCCCACACACATACAAACACTCACACACTCAGTAATTGCAGGATTCAAACTCCTTCCTAACTATGTTATGATACTAGAGAGATATGCATTAACACAACGTACTTTATGCTTTATGGAGAATTTTCATTTACACTGCTGTATTTGTCAGGTGCTGACATCATCAGACTTTCCAAAGAGGAATGTACTTCTTTTAATGTGTTTTCCCAGTCTCCAAAAAGGCCACTCCCCTCAAAAGGAATCATACACATACTCAGCAATTGCAGGATTCAAATTCTTACCTAACTACACACATACACACCCCACACACACACACGCTCAGTGATTGCAGGATTGAAACCCCTACCTAACTATGCTATGAAACTAGAAAAATACACATTAACATGACACGCTATATGCTTTATTGAGAGTTTTCATTTCCACTGCTGTATTTGTGGGCTGCTGACATCATCAGACTTTCCAAAGAGAATGTACCTCTTTTAATGTTTTTTCCCAGTCTCCAAAAAGGCCACTCCTCTCAAAGGAAATCACACACATCCCCTACTCCTCTCAAAGGAAATCACACACATACACACACCCCCACACACACATACAAACACACACACACTCAGTAATTGCAGGATTCAAACTCCTTCCTAACTATGTTATGATACTAGAGAGATATGCATTAACACGACGTACTTTATGCTTTATGGAGAATTTTCATTTACACTGCTGTATTTGTCGGGTGCTGACATCATCAGACTTTCCAAAGAGGAATGTACTTCTTTTAATGTGTTTTCCCAGTCTCCAAAAAGGCCACTCCTCTCAAAAGGAATCATACACATACTCAGCAATTGCAGGATTCAAATTCTTACCTAACTACACACATACACACCCCCCACACACACACGCTCAGTGATTGCAGGATTGAAACCCCTACCTAACTATGCTATGAAACTAGAAAGATACACATTAACATGACGCGCTATATGCTTTATTGAGAGTTTTCATTTCCACTGCTGTATTTGTGGGCTGCTGACATCATCAGACTTTCCAAAGAGAATGTATCTGTTTTAATGTGTTTTCCCAGTCTCCAAAAAGGTCACTCTTCTCAAAGGAAATCACCCCCCCACACACACACACACACACACACACACTCAGCAATTGTAGGATTCAAACCCCTACCTAACTATATTATGATACTAGAGTAATACGCATTAACATGACGCGCTACATGCTTTACTGCGCAGGTCCTTTTCTCCTGCTATATTTGTAGGATGCTGACATCATCAGACTGGACATGGTAATGTGTGTATACTTTGTTTTATGCAATCCCAGGAATGAACCATGTGGGTCAGCAGGTGTTAACAGCTTGAACAGGACCCCACAATTCTTAGCTTGTGTGATCTATCTGTGGACAAATTGCCATTCCTTCATATGACAATACATATTTATGCACAGCTTGTTGGTTTTGTGGATACAACATGTGTCTGAGATGCTGATAAAGGGCTATTCAAAGTCTATGTGGGACGTGTGTAGCTCCGTCCAGTGATGTATGTCCTGGGTGGCTGCTTTGCAAACAGTCTAGCAGGTTTGGGAACCATGATCTGCCCATGAACATACCACAGCTGGTAGGGTTGTGTGTTTGTCGGCTTCCAATAGCTCTGTTTATGACTTCAATCATGATGGACTCCATGGCCTTGCAGATCAGACTTCATAGGCTTATTGGACTTTACTTCCCATGGTCTGTTGTACACCAACACTTGTGGGGATGTCCATATGTTGCTGTAACACATTCAACGGTTTCAGATCCTGTAGAGATGATGAGGCTCAACAGACTGTTCAGGTGCAGGGTCTGTTTGTTCTGTAGTTCACTCATAACACATATAGGGAAACAATGTAATCCAATTGATGCCATGCTTTCAGCTTTGACGGGAGCTGTTTACCCATTCTACATGTGATATCTCCTGGTATGATGATAGGGCCTTTTGTCAGTGAGAGGTGGGTATGTAGATATGGGACTGTCTGACAGGATGTCGGCATTGTCAGTCAGGTACAGTTGGCCCTGACTCAGGACATATATGAGTGTACATTACTATTTATGACATAGCTGAAGGAGGTGTCATGGTTCAGTCTGGACTCCTTTGCAGATAATCTTTCCAAAATACCGACAAACTTGAGCACTAAACCCCTGTTATACTCTTTTACACACTTAACACCCTACTGATCCTTTGTGATCAGTCAACAGAGTATGTCATCATAATATCCTGGCATGTCCAATTGGTGTCATTCAAAGGGGATCCAGTGTCTGTCAGCCTGGGATGACATGCTCGCCGTGCCATGTAGCTTCGCTATGGACAGCTTGCACCTGTCACCCCTGGACTTTCGAATACTGGCTAAGGCTCTTGCCACCCCCATAGTGCCTTTTTTAAGTGAAGCTCAAAAGACAAAATCACCTCCATAGACATTACAAGGTAAAAGAAACTAAGGGTAATGCTGCTCAACACCAGATGTCTTACCCTCAAAATGCATGCACTCAGGACTCTCCTTTGTATGGAGAATGTCGATATCTGTGCAGTAACAGACACCTGGTTCAGGCTCCCTAAAGCACACCAGCACTACCAGGTTATACTTCACACCATGCTTTTTGGCCAGAAGACTTGGACCGGCCAACAAAAATAGGGGGAGTATCCATATACATCACAGATACACACACCTCCAGGTTAGTAGCACTGCACGAAGCATCGGAGACCATACATGTGCAACTAACAGTGGGCAAAACTGCCTTTCAGTTTGTAGCCTGCTACAGACCACCCTCCCAAACTCAGGAACCCCACTCGGCTTTCCTGGGAACACTGGAGAATATAAAGGTCTCCCCAAACACGATTATATTGGGTGGCTTCAAATACCCAAACATTGACTGGGAATACTACTCAAGCTCCAACACTCTCGCCCAACAGTTGCTAGTATTTCTAAACTCAAATGCTATGGCACAACCGGTCACCACACCCACAAGAGGGTAAAACATACTGGACCTGATCATCACCAACATGGGGACTCTATGTTCCACACCAGAGGTATACCTCTCATTGGTAAGGTCAGACCATACATTTATCTCACTGTACATCCATATCCCATCCCCACCCCCATCCTAGGTAATCTCATTGAAGAACTTCTCATAAGCAAACGTCACACTTCTCCAAACCAAGGTGGTATCCTTCAAAGACCCTGGGACAGTGGTAAATGCGGCTCAGACCGCTGAATCCTTTACAAACGCATTCTATGGACACCTAGTAGAATGCATGGATTGTGCTATCCCAAATAACAACAAGACTCACTCCTCCAAAGGCAGGGGACCTGTGTGGTGGACCCCGGCCATTAATCAGCTATACAACAAAAGGAGGAGACTATTACATGATAGAGAACAATCCCAAAAAGGGAAGGCATCTCTGATCAGTACTAGCAAAAAGCTACGATCACTCATGAATTCATCTAAGGCATGCTTCTAACAGAAAATTGCACCAGACACTAAGGACAATCACAAGGCCTTCTTTAGTTATGTCAGGAACCTGGGTGGAAACTCACAGATATACTGTGAGTTACTGCATACTGAGTAAACATACCCTGAACCCACAGACATTGCCAACATCCTGGCAAACAGGTTCAGTGCAAATGTCTCCCCCCATCCCCCCTAAAGAGCAACTGTCCATCCCAACAGAGTGTAGCTTCCCTGACATCACAAATGAACAGATGAGTGCTGCCCTCTCCAAAGCAGACAACACAGCATCAATGGGACCAGACGGTGTCCTAGCCTGCGTCTTACATGAGCTTCATGACGAACGTAACCCACACATTAAGTCACTGTTCAATATCAGAGTTACTACAGGATATGTACCCAAGGAATGGTGTACAACAACAGTGGTCCCACTCCACAGAGGTGGTGCCACAACGGACCCCAGACAATATCGCCCTATAAGCCTAACTAGCCTGTTCTGCAAAGCTATGGAGCGTATTGTCATGGAGCTCATACACATAGACATCGGGAACCTACAGACACTGGGTCATACACATTTCGGCTTTGTTGTGGGCAGATCTTGCCTCTTGAACCTGATTGACTTCTTTAAACAGTTACCAGGTCCATAGATGTAGGGAAGGTTGTCCACATAGCCTACCTGGACCTCGCAAAACCCTTCAACACAATACCCCACTTGGCCATTATACATAGGCTCACCAGCTTTGATATTGACACATATGTCACAAGATGGATTGCTAACTGGATCAGGGATAGCACCCACATGGTCAGTATTGCAGGTGCCATGTCTGACTATACACCAGTTACACATGACATCCCACAAGGCTCAGTCCTGGGACCTCTCTTGTTCAGTATATATTTATCTGACATACAGGCTAACACAGGAGGAATATGGCTGACCATGTTCACAGCTGACTGCAAACTGGGTGCCATAATCAACCCTTCAGCTGGCACAAGCATCCTCAAACAGGATCTCACAGAGATGGATGACTGGTGCCAGAGCCATGGCCTACAGCTAAATGCCATTAGATGCATAGTCATCCCCTTTGGGAATAACAACGTGCCCACACATTACCACATAGGTGGTAATCCATTACATACGGTAGGAGTTGTTAGGGATTTGGGGACATGAGTTGTTAGTACTCTCGCCTTTGACAATCACGTTGCCAAAGTGGTTAGACAGACCTTCTATATAGCCCACCTTATCCCATAAGGTTTCACATGTAGATCACGTGAGGTCATTGTGCCCCTATACTCATCAAGACCATGCTTGGATACAATGCTCCATTTGGGATGTACCTTACCCGACACCTGAAGCAACTGTAATGGCCACAAACGTACCTCAACAAGTAGATCTAGGGACTCACACAGATGCCCTGCGCAGTTTGTCTAAAGTAACTCCAGCTCTACTCAGTCGCTTACCGCCTACTCGGATACGATCTGTGCCTGTTGTTTAAAGCCATGTCCAACCCAGAATTAATGGACATGCTCCACCTCAGGATATCCGAATCCCTTAGAGCTACACGCTCCAGGGACGTAAACCTCAGCACAGATGTTAATAGGACATGCTGGAGGGACAGATTCTTATCCCAGAGACTCCACTCACTCCTGAATGAAATCCCAGTCCCACATAGGCAGAGCCTTCCATTGACCACCTACAGGAGACATCTTGACAAGTGGGTGGGTGATCGTATGTTTATCCCTGGGATATCTTCTGGGTCCCTGCTAGACAGAGGCATAATAGACTACACATAAATGGGCTATCTTGTGTGACCTACTATTCACAGGCACAGTGTACTAATCTAACAGGGTTGTGAAAGCCAAACACACTCTGGCTAAGCTTATACATGCCCTAGGGCAGATAGCCTAGTATCAACATCTGAACCTACGATAATGTTCGGGATGCACATTGTTTATTGATGATACTGATTGCAGGTTTTTTATCTTCTTTGCTTTCCCACCTTCTATGAACAACCTAAGAACATATTTGATTATGACAGGGTTCCACTATATTATATATTTGTCTTTTGTCATATAACTGTGTGCACAGGGTGGATTGCTGAATAGTGAGAGGTTCCTGGGTTAACACATGCAACTGCGTGGCCTACTGCTGTACTCAGACATGGCCTAAGTATGTGAGCATGCCCAGTTTGGCCTTTCAGTGTTTTGTTGCCTGACATTTGTCTCATTTATTCAAGTGTGTGAGCATGCCCAGTGTGACCTTTCAGTATGTTGCTGTCTAAGGTCCACTACATTTGTTGATGTGTGTGAACATGACCAGACTGAGCAGACCAGACTGCTTAAGGGCCAGTAGAGAAAATATGAGCATGTTGGCTTTTGTTCAGCTATGCCCAACTTAGACCAAGCTTGTCCAACATTGCTCAACGTTAACCAACATTGCTGAACGTTGCACAATATTGCTCAACATTGACCACATTTGTGCTAGTTAGTGTGTGCAATTTTGTTTACATATACTGAATGGTGGCAAAAGCTGTTTAGCACTGCTTTATATTGCTTAACACATGGCAATCATGCCTCAGGTGGTGCTGCAGGGCTGCCTATGTCGGATGCACATACTACACTCCATATACATGTTTGAAAACAGGTAGTGTCAAGTTAGGCATCCCTTTTACTATATGTGCGTGTCAGAGAGAGGTATCATTTCCAAGGTTCCTACTGTGCCAGTGTATGTGTTATGCGTTGCCTCTTTGCCAAGGCCAAAGCAAACTGGGCATGCTTCCTTCTGCCTACTGGGGCAGGCTCAGGTTGTTCCTCCTCTGAGTCACACTCTGCCTGTGATGGCCTTGGCAATGGTGGGGGGCTGTTTGACCCGGGCCTATGCTGATCCTGCTGCAGCTGTTTTCACAGGATCATATTATGTAGCATAGCACATACCATGGCAATTTGGGTACATGTAGTTGGTGAGTACTGCAAGGCTCCACCAGATGTGTCCAGGCACCTGAACCATGACTTGAGCAGCCCAGACACTCGCTCGATTACATTTTGTGTTTGTGCGTGTGCCTCATTATGGCGTTTCTGTTCAGGTGTGTGTGCGTTTCTGATGGGTGTCATCAGCCATGGCCCCAGTGCATAGCCAGCATCCCCCACTAGGTGATCATGAGGGATGTCCCCATTGGCAAATGTCTGGTACAGCTGTGTCAGATGCCAGATATGGGAATCATGGTAGCTTCCAGGGCAGCCAGCACACACATTCAGTATTATGCCCTGGGCATCACACATGACTTGGCAGTTGATGGAGGGGAAGCCCTTGAAGTTAAAGTAGACCCTACCCCGCTCACCGGCTGGTGCTTTGATGTGTATGTGCGTGCAGTCTATTGCACCCACTACCTCAGGGTATTCCGCTATTTGCTGGAAGAGACGCATATTGCTGGCCAATACCTCATGGGAATTGGGGAAATATACATGATCACCGACATGTGCTGACATGGCATCCAGGAACTGGTGCAGTACCCTGGATGCTGATGCCTGTGATATCCCCATCATATCATCAGTTGGTCTCTGGAAGGTACCTGTTGCTAATATTCTTAGGCCAACACATACCTTGGTTTCCACTGGGATGGGTTCCCCTCTGTTTGTTTTGTGTGTGAGTCGTGGCCTGCACAGCTCAACAATTTGCTGCATGAGGTCTCTGTCCACTCTATAGCACTCCACTATCTCCAGCTCATGTAGCCCCTGATAGGTTACCCTGGGCCTGTACACTCTTCTCCATCTCCTCACTGTGGGTTGTCCAGCAGCATTTGCATTGTCACCACCCTCAGCTTGTTGCATATGTCGCCTTATAACAGCAATGGCAGCCCCTAACATTTCCTTGTCTCAGTAAAGCTTTTTCAGTTTTCACTTCTATCAGCTTACTGCAGTGTTGCAGTGTTTCTGAGAGAAACATACTGGAATGTTGTTTGCAGAGTTTTAAGTGCTGGGCTGGGCTGGGCTAGTGTACTGCCTGTGTAATTAGCTGATTCTGATTGTTTTCACCTGCTAGCTCTGCTAGTACTCCCTGGTTAACTTACTACTATTTGTTGTGCTTCCTTTTCCCTTTCTGTTTCCTCATGGGGCAGCACCGTGCCGCGCACGCAAGCGTAAACACTCTCACACCAACTCACATGCATGCACACATGCTTACACTGACTAAAACTTGCTTATTCTTGCTAAAATGCGCGCACACCAGTGCAAACGTGGTTACACAACTTTAAACAACCTTAGACATGCTTACTCCGGCTTAAACGTGCACACACAGGTGTACACATGCGCAGACAGTCTTACTCAGATATACAGGTGCGCACCCATGCGCAAACACGTTGCAAGCACTTCTACAAGAAACTTTAGTGTTATCTACGGCATATGCCTTCAATTTCTTGCCTTTAGCTAGGGTACCTGTTGACACACCTCTTCCAGTGATGAGTAACTGACAGCAAACACATGCCACTCTGCTCCAATGAGCTTCACTTCTTTCATACATACCCCCTCATGATGTCACCTATATTCTACTCTGATACTCCCCTTATCCTATTCCTACACTCCACTGACTGTGCTCATTTGCTATGTAAACTTGGGATTCACTATCCTTACCCTCATTTGCATATGATTGCCTACTAATGCTTGGCTACATCTCTTAGACTGAGCTTCCCCCCTTAGCAACCTCTAATCGGAAGCCATGTTGTCTTCGGCCTGCCATTTCCTTGCATTGTAAATTAGGAATTACAATATAATCCACATTTGTGGAGTTTAATTATTGGTTTTCTAGTTTTTAGAGCACAGCGCATTTGCGTGGCGCTGTGCTATGCTTAAACACCAGCGATCGGGATAAAAAAAATACTTTTATTTTTATTTTGCATCAGTGAACATTGCCAATGGCCATATATTTGGCCATTGGCATGCTTCCTCAACTGGATGCAACCTTTATTTGGTGCTGTCATGGCTCCGTTTTGCTATTTGCAGAATGGTACTCAGTTGTCAACTGAGTACATTTCGGCAGATAACACTACTCTTACTCAGACAGGTTCGGGTTTCCTGGATCGCAAATTTACCTCATTTGCATAGCTTTCACCTGCAATTGAGGTAATTTGCATATCCAAGCCCTGTCCGTGTAAGACTCGTTTTAGGAGCTATCTTGCACACCCCTGCCGGCTATTCCTGGATCGCTCGGCAGACATGTTGGCTGCATGGAGTCTTACTCTACTCTTAGACTCCGTGCAAGCCTTCATGAATCCGGCCCTCTGTGTCTCTGTATGTAAGAAATTGTAGTCACTGGCTGTAAAGTTTCAATGATCAATGCTGCTTTTTTAAACACCTTTATTTAATTATCACTTGTGACATAGGAGAATTTATATTTATATAAAAGTAATCAAACCATATTAACAAGTTCTCATTTATAAACATTATAGGATATATAACAATATATGTGATGTATAATCTAATCAAACATTACATACATTATTCAGTTCCTGCCTCCTCTTAAACCTCATTCCTCCTAAAAAAATGTCTGCATGTATTGTTTCCACAATTTCCAACTGTTTTCTAAAGATCCTGCTTCCTGTTCTTTTATCTCTGTTACAATATTCACTACTTCAGGTATAGTTGGTTTAGATTTTGATTTCCATTTTCTAAGAATTGTTTTTTGGCAGCCTCCAGAATCATACTCAACAAGGCTTTATTATAACTAGGCAATTCCAGTTCTGTAACACTACTGCCAACTGATTGCACTCTCAGAACATATGTCCCCAGTGACCTCTTTCTTCACCATCACACATCAAACATTTGCCATCTACCTGAGGAAAAAATCTTTGGAGTCTGCTTGGGGTATATAGGCATGCAAACACTTCCAGGTAAAAATCCTAAATCTTCTAGACTTTATTGCATATTTGAGAGCCATGTGTATGTCCTCCCATTGTTTCTTTGCAAATTGTGTATCTAATTTCTCTTCCAAATCTTTTCTGACCTCTTCTGATTGATTCTTCCTATAGTTATCATGCAGTATTTTATATACCATACTACTTATCCCTTTTTACCATCAGCTTATTTCTAGATTCATTTAAATACTCTACCAATGCTGGTATTTCACTTAGGATTCCTCTGTCTTTTTCTCTTTACCTATACTCTGATATCAGTCTCTGATAGGGGAGACAGTCTCTAGCCTGCAGTCCAAATGTCTTCTTGGCTTGTTCCCATTCTATTACCTTTTGCTCTCTCATTATTTGCTCTCAATGCCATGGTTCATTTGCCAGCTTCCTCCAGTAAATTGCAAACCCCTCCTATCTATTCTCTGTACCCCTAATTGTAGTCATCCCTATTGATTGAATCTCTTTTCCTCCATTGCCATATTGGCTTAGTTTTTAGTATACTTTCTGCTAATTTATGAATACAATATTTTGCATGACTTTTGTTATTCTCCTTAAAGATATGTGGCTAAAATCCCATTCTTTCCTTATTTCTTCAATTACCACCCTGCTTCATCATCATCCCTTTCCACTTTGAATTGTAGCTTTCTGCTTATGTTATGTATAAGAGCTCTAAGTGAGTAGCTCTGAAATATCCCTTCTCAGGTAGTCCTAAACCTTTTTGTTCTGTTGGGAGGATCAGCTTATCCCACTTGAGTCTTCCCCTCTTCCCCTCCCAAATTAAATTCTTCAACTCTTTATTAATTACTGTTCACAACGTCTCCTCACATTAAGATAAATATGCCTGACCTGTGTATAAAACTAAAGGGAAAACATTTTACTGCTTGTATCTTGTTATCCATATCCATAGGCAAGAGCATCTAGTTTCTTAGTTTTTGTATTATCTTTTGTTTAGTCTCTTTCCACATATCCTTACCTGCCATAACTGAATCCTTTTTAATCCATACTCCTAAATACTTAATTTTATCATATCCCCATAAATATGGGTATTGCTGGACCATTTCATGTGTGGGCACATAATTTATAGGTATAGCTTTTGGTTTATCTTCATTAATTTTATATCCCCCCAAAAACAAAACTGTCTCATAATATTCCATAACACTGAGCTCTCCTTCTCCTGTTCCATCAGGTACAAAATAACATCATCTGAAAATAATGCAAGCTTTTCTTGAACACTGTACCAATTGGATACTTGCATTTCTGTGTCCCTTATATTCTTTGCCTGGATTCTAAACATAACACAAATAACAAAGGGGAAAGAGGACCCTCCTGTCTAGTTCCTGTGTTTAGACACAACTCAGACAGGAATCCCCCCACTTTGGTTTCTGCCTCCGAGCCCTCATATATCCTTTTAATTGACCTTATTATTGTATCAGAAAATACAAATGTTTCCATTGCCTACTCATAAAATCCAAACTTACTCTGTCACATGTTTTTTCTGCATCATGACCCACCAATAACAGTGATATTTTCTTAAATTCTGCTTCCCTCTAGATCATCACTGTTCTATTAATGCTGTCAAATGTTTGCCTCCCCTCAACAAAACCACATTGGTCCTTAGCTATCAGTTTTTACATCACCTTTGTCATTCTTTTAGGCATTGTTAGACATAAACATTTTATAATTATAATTTAGAATTTGAGATGGACCTACATGAAGCTGGATCAGCTAGGTCTTTACTGTCTTTAGGTATCATAGCTACCACAGCTTTTTCCACGATGTTGATGCCTCTCCTGCTTTTAAAATACTGTTGAACAAAACCTTCCAGATTTTTACCACTTTCTTCCCTCCTAATGCCTAGCCTTCCATTGGAAAACCAACTGTTCCTGGAGACTTTCCTAGAGATTGGTTATAAATCATCATTTTAATCTCATATTTTCTTATCTTATAGGTTCATAGGTTAGTACTAAGCTAACTGCCCTTGCGAGCCATTTTAAGCCTAGCCAATTATCCCTTGTGAGACTCAAACCCTGCACCTTGTGTTTGTAAGGCAAACACCTTAACCATTAGGCCACCCTCCAAACCTCCCAACTGTTAGTTGTTGAGACTCATCCACCTCTAATCTTAGCATATTTAAGGCTTCCATAAATATTTCCATTAGTGATTTTTCTTGATTTCCCCACTTCCCTGCTTTATACATATTTTCCTAAAATTTCCGAAATATCTTTAGTACCTCTACAAGATATTTGGTTATTTTTCTTGTTATAGGCTCCCTAAATTTGGCAACAACCCTTTATATTTCCTGTTGCCTAAGTTGTGTCAAAAGTTTTTGTGCTCAAGATTTATTATCAAAAAACAGTTGCTTAACCGCAATCTTTCTAAAACTCATGCATATTATTCAGGTGCGCCCTTATTTTCTCTTTAGCACTCTGCAGTTGCACTTATCCTTGTTCTGTGAGATACCACTTATTTTTTAATACTTTAAACTTTGTTAGCCCCTCTAAATAATTCTTATTACTTCTTAACCAGATCTCTTTTTCTTTTATTTCTACCCTAGTTTTAAACTCCACTTTCATTTTATCACACTTACTAGCTATAGCTTCTGGAGTACTTTATAGCTTCCCTAATAACTCATGGATAATTTCCACAACACATTCCTTTAATTCCTCTCTTTTTAACAGGTAGGTGGGGAAGTACCAGTGTGTCTCATCTGTACTTTGTTACCATGCATTTTTATCTTAGTAATTATTGACAGCTGATCTGAAATAGTTATTGGTTGCATATCAATGTTCTCAATTAAATGGACATGTTCCTGTGAAATATAATTTCTGTCAGGTCTAGCCCAGTTATTGTACCTTGGGGAATAATATGTAAATTCTGTCTGAGTTCCTGTTATTGAATTCATATCTTACTTCCCAAATATTTTCATAAATTTCTTCAGAAATGTACCCTGTTTTGTTATATTTTCCCTTCTAGTCCATCCAGATACATCCTTATTGTTGCAGGTCAAATTACATTCCAAACCTTTAAGTAATATTCCCTGCTGAAAGCTGATTATTTCTCCCCAAAATTTTTAATGTCCAAAATAGCAGTTTTGGGTCAAATATAAATATGTGCCAGTGTAATCTCCATCCCTAACCTCTTAGTTCTACAAATCTGCTATTATTATCTTTTTCCCCTTTTCTATCACTATCAGAGTTCCTCTGGCAATTAATATAAGTACCCTTCCTTTCCTTTGTCCTTGATATTCTGTAGAATATCCATCCTGAAATTCTTTCTTTATCAAATTTGCATGCTCAGTTATTTACAAATGTGTCTCCTGTAACATTGTTATTTGTACTCTGTCTTTCATAATATAATTAAGTATTCTTTCCTTTGGTCTATAACATTGAGACCATTAACAATATAGAAAGAGTCACCATTATGGTAAGAAGTCATTATTCCCATCTGTTATACATGGCAGTTTTTTTTAAATATCTAATTCCAGCTTTTGTGAACCATGCATTCATTAATGTTTGGCAAGTTAGTCCTTTATACAGTTTTTTCTTCATCAGCATTGGAACATATGTCACATTTTAAAAGGTTTTTGTTTTAAAAAAACTCAAAAGTGAAACCAAACACCCCCCCAGAACACCCCATAACCCATTAATTTAATACAAACACACATAACTGTGTACATCTTCAAATAATGAAGTCTAATTCTGCTAATAGGAACATTTGTGCCAAACATTCAGCTGCTTATACAGGCCCTAGTTAACTTGAAATTGGGGTTATTCATGCTAAGACATGTTATTGCTTCTGCTTCTACTTACACTAGTTGGTGTTTTTTTTATCTTTATTCCTCCTCCCACAGATGTGAAAACTAGTTGCATACTTTCAGAAATCATTAACTTTTAACCATGAATAAATTAGTGTTCTGTCTTTTATTGCCCTATTATCAGCTTGCCTCCATGGAAAAGTAAGATAAAAAAAATAAATTAAGACCTCTGTTGCAGCCTGAAAGATAAGCTGAAACATTTATTGCTAAAGACAAACTTTTAATTATATTCAGTGTTCTCATATTTACTTGTTTTCACTTAAAATGTGCTATTAGACTAAGCCAGTGGTCTTAATATGGACATTTACCTATCCTAAAGTAAGAGAAAACATATAAGCTCTACATATATTATGATCTGTGGACTTTTACATCCACCTCAACAAATCAGTATTACAGCCTATTAACTTGAACATGCCTTTGTATAGCTTTTCTTCTCTTTTTGCACTCTAATGCCTATAATTCTTAATACCAAGAAAGAAGAAAGAAAGAAAGAAAGAAAGAAAGAAAGAAAGAAAGAAAGAAGAAGGAAAAAGGTATCTGTTTAATAATTTAATCACATACAAGACCAACTAAAAACATTTTATTATAAAATATGCAGTTTATATTCCTTTGGAATAGTGGAATAGGTTTTGCTGGCAAAGTCTCTTTGTTTGTGTCTTTCGGCTTTTCCTGGTTAGGGGTCGCCACAGCGGAACTCCGGTCCGCTAATGATTGGTAGTTGAGTTTTATGTGCCGAGTTACCATCCCTGATGCACCACCTTCAATGAAGGTATGCCCATTCATGCATGTCTCCATGCAGAAGATGCTCTTGCTGAGAATCGAACCGGACAGTGTCTTACTGTGAGGTGACAACGCTACCGCAGCACCCTGGCAAAGTCTCTCTGTGTACTTTATTATCAGAAGAATGAGAATCATAGTCCCTTTCCTCATGATGGCTCATTTTTTGCCGTACAAACTTTTGCATTTCCTCCTTAGCCTGTTCTGCATCAAAGAATAATGTTGATCCTCCAGGAAAGAAAATTCTGAAGACAGCTGGATGCAGCAGATTGAATCTCACACCTGCATCTCAACATTCCATGATTACTGGACTAAATTTGTTTCTCTTCTGCTGGGTGTGCAATAAATAATTATTTTGCACAAACAATCTACTGTCTCTAACTTTTAATACTTTGCCCTTTTGCCACAGTTTTGTCAGGGTCAACTCTTTCTGCTGGTATGTTTGCATCTTTACTAATAAAGGTCATGGCTGCTTTCTCATGGCCATATTTGGAGCATACATGGTGTGCCCTATCAATTAACAGTCTCTGCTGTGGACTACCATTCCAGTTGCTTATTTGTGCAATTAATACAGTATGTTCCTTCTAGTTTCTCTGGTACTACAGAAAAATTCAGATTTTCCATCTTCCTCTTATTCTACCATTTTTGAATGATCTCTTCTTGAGCAATCTCATACTCAGCCAGCCTTTTCTTCATTTCAACCTCTAATTTTTTTCAGTTTTATCAGATCATCTGAATGTTGTTTAAATCTTCTTCCATTTTTTCCAGTCTTTTGTTATTTAAGTCTATATACTCCTTTAGCGTTTCATATTAATCAGCTTTGAGCACACTTGACTTATTTTTTTCCTCTAGATTTCCAGAAGCCATATCTTGCACCAAAGCTGGAACTTGAACTGTTTTTGCTGAACAACTGCAACATTCTTCCCCAATCATTGTTTTATCTTCATGTTTTCTAGTGGATTTTCTTTCAGGCTCTCTTAGTTTCTTCTTTACAGGCATCCAGGCAGTGCACTTACTAGCCAATAACCAAATTTTACTCAAATTAACAGTATCTCTGGCTGCAGTTTCTCAATTTCTGTTTTCATGCTGTGAGAGCTGAAGTCAAGCTGTTGATCAGTATACAGCCATCTTGGAAGTCCCTGATCAATGCTACTTTCGTCTTTTTTCCTGGACTACTGGATCTGGTTTTCTCACATTTATTTTTTGAATTGTTGCTAATGGGTGATTCCATGTAATAAACTTCATCATTCTCTGTATTGCTTTGTGGTAATAGCATTTGATGATATCCCACTGAATGTTTTAATTGGAAATTATTCTGATTGTACAGTACCTTATGTTCATGTAGTTACATGTAGCCAGGGCTGGAGGCAATGGAAGCAAGCGCACAGAGATGTCATCAGCTGAGAAATCCAGTGAATGCCCACAACTCCATCAAATGCTGATGATATGGCTATTTCAGGGAAGAATGAGTAGTAGTAAGCCTGAAGCTGAGCCATTGTTTTTGGAAAGTACTGGGCTTTCCTTGGAAGGAGGGAATGCAAGGATGGAGTTAGATGATAATTATGTGACTGAATTTGTGCCACAGCTGTCAAAAGATACTATACTTCTTTGAATGGGAACAGGTTATGATAACAAGGAAACAGTTGAGACATACGTTGCTCTCAGATCTTACCTTACATAATCTGAGGGAGGTAGCAAAGCAGGTTCCTGAATCTCGTAGCAAAGCAGGTTCCTGAATCTCAACAGCAGGTGGGGTCCATATATTGGAATAAGAAGTTATTGCATAGAGAATGGACACTTAAAGGTAGGCTAGATGGAGAAATTACACACCAGCTGTTAGAACCAACAACTTGTTGCTAGGCTGTCCTGACCATAGCCTATGATATTCCTATTGCAGGTATAAAGTGTTCAAAAAAGGCTTATGAAAAATTTCTATTGGCAAAGCATTGCAAAAGATATGTCAGGGTACTGCTAGATGTGTGAGCAGTGCCTTAATGCCTTAGCCTTTTATGAGGGAAGTATTATGGAGGGTATCCATGGACATTTATTTTATATTTGTTAACCAGGAAAGTCTGACTAGGACAGAGCCTATAGTGGAGGCCCAGGGAGAAACACTCCAGATGCATGTCTTTTAAGTGTGTTAGAACTCCATGCTCTGTGTTCTAGTGGTTATGATTTAGGTATCTTTATGTGGTGACTTTGTTTCCTATCAAAGCATCAAAGGTTATGAATGGTCTTGTAGACATTTTAAGTAGAGTGGGTTTTCCTCAGAGAAATGCTGATAGACAGAGGTGATAATTTCATGTCATATCTATTTGTGACAGTATTGTGGGATAAAACACTGAAGTATTACTCCCTACCATCCGATGATCAGTGGTGTGGTAAAGAGAATTAACTCTACTATTAAGATTATGCTGAGATTATTTGCAGATTAGTTTAAGTGGAAGTGATACAAATACTTTTCCATCTGCTCTTTGCACATTGATAGGTGTCCCAAGAACTCACATTTTACTCTTTGAGTTACTGTTGGTCATAGAGTGCAGTAGCCACTGCATTAATTTGTGATGAGTGGGTGAGTAAATGTCATTCCTACAAGGAATATATTGTGGAGTCTGTACTAAACTTTCATGACTAGTATTAATATGTGGCTGCCACAGGAGCACTTATTTCAAATGCAACCACAGCAAGAGATCTGGTATGACCAGGTATACAGACAGAGCCAAGGAATATACACTGTTGGGTAGAAGGCGATGGTGCTTATTTCTGTTCAACAGAATAAGCTATAGGTGGCATGTGAGGTAAGAAAGGTAAGTGATAGGGACTACATGGTTGCATTGCCAGGCAGGAGACACAAACATGAACTTTGTGATGCTAAATCAATAAAACCCTAGCACAATGGAGAGATGCTGGTACTCACAACAGGAGTAGTTATTTAGAGGGAGATATTATAAGCGTTCTCAGTGAGGCTCAGTCTGACACCTCACTGTTTGGAGTTGTACTTTCACAGCAGCCATTTCCTGACCAGCCTCAGGGAATCTAAACAGCATTAAAGAATTTTGGGGACATAGTTATCTGTAAACCAGGGTATACCTAACTGGTGGAGCAGACACACATGCTTCTTATAATGCCTGAGTGAGTCAAATCACCCATGTGAAAGGAACTGCAGATACTTAGATATTGGTCTAAGTCATGAATCCAAAAACTATCAAAAGAAAACTGATCTTCACGGAACACATTTCAGACAGAAATTAAAACCTCACCACAAAGGCAATAGCAAGTCTCACTGTTTCAGGGATGCATGCTACTTAGTCTTCCAACATAATTATCTTTGCTAAAAGCTTCAGTTGTCTTCTAAAGTAAAAACTGTGGTTGCTAACTAAACAGCACTATATTCACTCTCCTGCTATGCTATATATATATATATATATATATATATATATATATATATATATATATATATATGGATCTAGGACGTTTGCTCGAGTGAGCAAATGACTGAAAGCCAAATGGCCGACATACTTACGCGAAAGTGCTATTCACCGAATAAGCACTTTTGCATAAATATGCCTGTTGCTGAGGCTGTACTATGGTGCGGGTAAGGGAAATTTCCCTTTTCCCCACTGTAGTGCGGTCTCAGAGGGAGAATATTAAAGTAGGGGGTGTGGGGGCACAACCCCCCCACATGGGGGGGTGCAGGGGGTGAAGGCCCCCTGCTAAAATATAAATGTAGTGTTTTATATATTTTTTTGTAACACGCTTTAACGAAAGCGCTTTTTCCATAGAAGCACTTTTGTTAAAGTGTGTTCGGTTATTATGGATTTGGAAGTTTGCTCACTCAAGCAAACACCCTATATATATATGTGTATATATATATATATATATATATATATATATATATATATATATATATATATATATATATATATATATATATTTTTTTTTTTTTTTTTCCCTTTGTTGGTCAGGTTAGTTCCACTAGGCTAGTAGCCTCTTTTCAGGGGAGACCCAAGGCAGTATATATATGACAATGGAAACGTCCCCTAGTCATTAATGTTGTGAGTGGAACCCATTTTGGGGGAGCACTTCCTGTTTCTATTCAAGGTGCAGAGGTGTTGCAGAGAAACAGGGAAGCAGATGGAGAGAGAAGGAGATGATAGAGTGGTGAAAAAATGGAGGAGAAAGAAATGATCCAGACCAGAAAATGTGTGCAGGATTCTGAAGAAACATTTCAAAGAAACCTTTTTGATGGAGATGAGTCAGCAAATGGTGGATGTATAATTACAACCCTCCAGTTGGGAGGGTTGTGGGATGATTTCCGTATAGAAATGGTGGTGCAGAGTGAGACAGAAAATGAAGGAAATGTTTCCTGGGGGGACATTATGGAGAAAATCCAAAGGGAGGATATAAAGACAGTCTTAAGGAATAGTGAGGTGGAAAAGAAAGCATATGGACAGAAAGTAAAAGAAAGCAAAAGTGGAGTAGCAGTAAAGAAGACAGAAGTAAATGAAAAACATAAGTACATGGTAAGGATTCAAAGTAAAGAAAACAAAGAAATTGACAGGTATGAAGTGTGGGACAATTTAATAGCTCCTTTGGGTGTAAAAGTACATGAAGTAAGAGCATTTAGTTTTATTAACAAAGAGACATTTTGTGACATTATATTTGAGGCTGTTATTTCAATGTAAAATTTTCTTGGAAAGTATGAAAAAAATAAATACTGTAACCCATAGAATCTTTACTTGATAGAAACACTTAACAGGGAAACAAAAATACAGCAGGGGTATAAAGAGAGACTTTGAAAGGACATTTGACAACTTTATGCAAGGAAGTACTAGAGATTGCAAGAGATGTTGACAAAAGGACTGGTGGCTGGGATTGCAATATTGTGTTAAAAATAGAAAGAGAAAAAATATACATATATCAAGCATGATAAATGTAGAGGGGAATACGGGTGTCATAAAATACTGGGGACAACCCAAAAACATGTTTTTTGTGGAAAAGAAGAACATTTGACAAGTAACTGTAACAAAAGAAAATGTTAAATGTGTGGGGAAATGGGACAAGATTCAAAAATGTGAGCTGAAATGTTATGAATGTCACAAAACTGGATATTTATGGATGGATTGCAAAAAGGGCAATAAGAGTAAAGAAAAAGCAAAAGCGAAAGAAAGAAAAGAAAATGAACAAAAAGGAAATAGAAAAAAAAATTAGATGAGAAAAAACAATAAAGAAGACATAGAAGAAGGTTCCGAAATAAGTGATGAAGAAGACATAAATCAGAAGGTAGTAAAATAAAAAAGATTGCTATTGGTAAAAGAGTAAAGGGCAGAAAAAGAAAGTTTAAAGCAATAAGTACAAAGGAAAGCAAAAAAGAAAGAAAATGGATGAATATGTACAGCTTAGGATTGGGGGTTGATATAAAAGTTAAGGTGTGTAACTCACAGACACAAGTTCCAGTGTCTGAGTCTCACCTTTGGGAAGGAAATTGGCAAGGCATAGAATGGCCTATTAATAAAGCTAGCCTAGTAATTAGCTATGAATTTAAGTAACCATGAATCTAGGGAAAAGTGACAATTTTAGAGTGTTTTCTTGAAATGTGAATAGTATTAAGAATATAGTAAGAATGATAGGAATGTTGGATTGGTGTAATACATATGATCTCGATGTAATCATATTAGAAGACACAATATTTTTAACAAATGAAGAAAGATTACAAGCATAGATGCTATGGGGGGAATGATAATCTGGAATTTGAGAAATGAGATATCTTCTGTTGCAATATGGCTAGAGATAAATAAAAATAAGGAATTTATAAAAACAGGCAAAGGAATAAAAAGAATAAATGAGAAAGCATTGAATAAAGAAGGAAAGAGATTAGTAATACAGTTATGGAAAGATCATATTACTATGAGAACATATTATAAAATTGGTCTGAATGGTGGATAAGGAAGAATATAAAAAATGTTTTTTACAGTGGCAATATGATGTGAAACAAGTAAAGAAAGAAAAACATAAAAGAACATGCAACAATGAATTGGAAGATTTTGAACATAATGACAGAAAATAATTTGACAAAGCTAGTTTTACAAGGAAAAAGAGAAGTGTTGAGTTACTTAAGCAGATTAGTAAAGGAAATGGTAGAGTAATGAGATAAATAAAAATGTAAAAGTAGAAATAGAAAGAAATCAGGAAAAGATTACCAATAGTGTAGTACAATATGCACAAGAATTTTTTTTAAAAAAGAAGGTAGTGAAAAACCATGATAGTTAAAAAAAGTTAACAGAAAAAGAGAACAAAGAGTTGCAAAAGGAGAGTTCATTAAATGAGCTAGTAAAGTATTAGAAAGTATAGATTTGGTGCAGGATCAGATGAAATAAGGTATAAAATGTATAAAAAGTTAAGGGATTGGCAATATATGCACACACATATATATATATATATATATATATATATATATATATATATATATATATATGTATATATATATATATATATATATATATATATATATATATATATATATATATATATATGTATATATATATATATATATATATATGTATATATATATGTATATATATATATATATAGATTTACGTAGGCTTGCACGGAGTCTAAGATTAGTGTAAGATGGCAGACAGCCAATATGTCTGCCGAGCGATCCAGCAACAGCCGGCAGGGGCATGCATGAGAGCTTCTAAATCTACTATTGCACGGACAGTGTTATGGTATGCAAATTACCTCATTTGCTGCTGAAAGCTATGCAACTGAGGTAAATTTGTGATCCAGAAAACACTAACCTGTCCATGTAAGAGTAGTGTTATTTGCAAAAATGTACTCCATTGGTAACGGAGTACTGTTCTGCAAATAGCTAAAAGAAGCTATGACAGCTCCAAATAAAGGATGCATCTAGTTGAGGAAGCATGCCAATGGCCAAATATAAGGCCATTGGCATTTGCAAATGTTGCAAATCCTTAAAATCAATTTTTCCCCCCAATCTCCGATGTTTAAGCGTAGCACTGTGCCGCGCAAATGTGCGGCGCTTTAAATAAAATGAAAAAATTGAAAAATAGCCAGAATGGGCATTTTCACTAAAAAGCTTGTTCTGCCATGCAGGTGAATGGCTGGCTGAAAACAACATGGCCACTGAGTAGTGGTTGCTAAGGGGGGAAGCTCAGTGTGAGAGATGTAACCAAGCATTAGTAGGCAATCCTATGCAAATGAGGACAAGGATAGTGAATCCCAATTTTCCCTGGCATGTGAGCCATGTCCCCTAGAGTGTAAGTGTAGGAGTAGGGGAGTAGTAGAGTAGAAGATAGGTGACATAATGAGGGGGTATGTCTGAATGACTGTAAGCTTATTGGGGCACAGTGGCTTGTATTTGCCCTGAGTTGTTCAGGATTGCAAGAGGCGTGTCTACAATTGTCCTAGCTGAAAACAAGAAACCAAAGGTGTACGCCGTGGATATATCTGAAATTTCTTGCAAAGGTGCACACAGCGTGTGCACGTGTGTGTGCGCTCGTGTGTGCATGTTTGCACTTGTTTGCGCGGCACTGCCCTGGGCGGAAACAGAAAGGGAAAAGAAAGGAAAAGAAGTAGTAGGAAGTTAACCAAGGAGAACTAGCAGAGCTGCCAGGTGAAATATATCAGAATCAACCAATTACACAGGCAGTAGACTAGCCCAGCCCAGCACTTTAAACTCTGCAAACAGCAGTCTACCCTGTTTTTTCCCAAGAACTCTGCAACACTGCAGTATACAAAGAGTGAAAACGTAAAAAGCTTAAGTCAGACAAAATGTTAAGGGCTGCTACTGATATCATAAACCAACATGTGCAAGATGCTGAGGGTGGTGATGTTGTGAATGCTGCTGAGCAACCCACAGTGAGGAGATGGAGAAGAGTGTACAGACCCAGGGTAACCTACCAGCGGCTACATGAGCTGGAGATAGTGGAGCACTATAGAGTGGACAGAGACCTCCTGCAGCAAATTGTTGAGCTGTGCAGGCCATGCCTCACACACAGAACCAACAGAGGGGAACCCATCCCAGTGGATACCAAGGTATGTGTTGGCCTATGAATACTAGCTACAGGTACCTTCCAGAGACCAACTGGTGATATGATGGGGGTTTCACAGGCATCAGCATCCAGGGTACTGCACCATTTCCGGGATGCCATGTCAGCGCATGTCGGTGAGCACGTATATATCCCCAATTCCCGTGAGGCATTGGCCAGCAATATGTGTCTTTCCCACCAAATAGTAGAATACCCTGAGGTAGTGGGTGCAATAGACTGCATGCACATACACATCAAAGCACCACCCGGTGAGCGGGGTAGGGTCTACATCAACCGCAATGGCTTCCCCTCCATCAACTGCCAGGTCGTGTGTGATGCCCAGGGCATAATAATGAAAGTGTGAGCTGGCTGCCCTGGAAGCTATCACGATTCTCACATCTGGCATCTGACGCAGCTGTACCAGAGATTTGCCAATGGGGACATCCCTGACGGTCACCTAGTGGGGGATGCTGGATACACCTTGGAGCCGTGGCTGATGACACCCATCAGAAATGTACACACACCCAAACAAGAACTCCATAATGACGCACACGCAGAAACAAGAAACATTATTGAGCATGTGTTTGGGATGCTCAAGTCACGGTTCCGGTGCCTGGACACATCTAGTGGAGCCTTGCAGTACTCACCAACTACATGTACCCAAATTCTCATAGTATGTGCCATGCTACACAATATGATCCTGTGAAAACAGCTGCAGCAGGAACAGCATGGGGCAGGGCCAAACAGCCCCCCAACATTGCCAAGGCCTGCACAGGGACAGTGTGACTTGGAGGAGGAGCAACCTGAGCCTGCCCCAGTAGGCAGAAAGAGACGTGCCCAGTATGCCTTGGCCTTGGCAAAGAGGCAACACATAGCACATACACTGACTCAGTAGGAACCCTGGAAATGACACCTCTCTCTGACTCGCACATACAATAAAAGAGATGCCTAACTTGACACTACCTGTTTTCAAACATGTATAGGGAGTATACTATATGCATCCGACATAGGCAGCCCTGCAGCACCACCTGATGCAAGATTGCCCTATTTTCAGCAATATAAAGCAGTGCTAAGCACATTTTACCACTATTTAGCATATTTAAACACAATTGCATGGAGCTGCACACCGCGCTAACTAGCTCTACTTCGGGCAACATTGAGCAATGTTAGGCAATGTTGGGCAAAGTTGGGCAAGGTTGGGCAAAGTTGAGCAAAGTCAGGTAAACACGCTCACACCTGCTTTACTGTTCCTTAAGCAGTCTGGTCTTCCCAGCAGGAAAATGAATAAAAGCAGTGACAGGGCTCGAACTCAGGACACTGTGCATTATAGTCACAGTACTGAACCACTAAGCCATGACAACATTTGACTGGCATGGACACAGCAGGACAATTGCAGACTAACGCAAACACAAACAAATGCTGTATCATGCCCTCTGAAGAGGCATATGAGTAACTTCCCCCCCAGGTTTATGCAGACAGATAACAGCAGGCCAGGCAGTGTGATGTGGGTTCGGTAGGCTATGAAGTCACAAACTAATATACGTGAAATTGGAAGCTAAGATCTGTAGTACAGTAGTATGCCTCAAGCCAGTACGATAGGCAACAGTACAGACTGAAATGGAGTACCTGACATAGCAGTGCAGGCCTAGCAAATGTGTATAAGTGTCAGGTGAACCCCTCATTCTATGTACACCCACAGTAACAATCAGATGTGCCCCCTGGGTAGAAATGTACAAATAATAGCTGTCCCCGTGTATGTAGAAATGTTGATAAGTCTATGCAAAGTGACTCATGGAAGCCCTGCAGGCACAGCGCGCTTCCTGTCGATGTACAACACAAAGGTGAGCCCTGAAGTAAAAACCAACTTGATTTTTCACACACATATAGTATATATGTCCATACTGGGCATGCTCACACACTTAAACAAATTTAGCAAATTTCAGTCAGCTACATACTGAAAGGTCATACTGGGTGTGCTCACACACTTCAACAAATTTAGCAAATTTCAGTCAGCAACATACTGAAAGGTCATACTGGGCATGCTCACACACTTAGGCCATGTCTGAGTACAGCAGTGGGCCACACATATCTAGCAGTTGCAGTTCTTACCCCAGAAACTTGTCACTATTCACCAATCCTGCCTTGCACACACAGTTATATGAAAACAGATCCATATAATATATTGGACTCCTGTCATAATCAAACTATGTACTACAAGTACTTAAGTTGTTCAAAGAAAGTGAAAATTCAAAGAAGATCAATAAAGCTCCGATAAGTATCATCAATAAACAATGAGCACTCCTAACATTATCCAATCCATGTTCTGGCAAAAATATTGTCAAAGAGTCCATAGAGAACCATGAAGCTTTCTTTCGCCATGTCATAAATATCAATGTAAACTCATATATGTTCTGAGTCAGTGCAAACTGTAAATGAATACATGTACATGACTGACATTGCCAACATCTTGTCAGACAGGTTCATACATATTTACCCCTCTCTCACTGACAAAAGGGCCCATTATTATACCTGGAGATTGTGAAAACCCAGAAATTACATATACAATGGTTAAACAGTTCTTTCCAAACCTAAAAACATGGCGTCTATGGGATGACATGGTTTCCCTAGCTGTGTCATATGTGAACTCCAAAACAAACAGACCCTGCACCTGAACTGTCTGTTGAGACTCACCCTCTGTACAGGATATGAAACTGTTGAATGGGTTACAGCAACGTTTGACACACTCCACAAGTGTTGATGCACAACAGACCATGGGAACTATTGTCTTATAAGCCTATTAAGCCTGATCTGCAAGGCCATGGAGTCCATCATGATGGACCTCATAAAGAGAGCTATTGGGAGCCTACAAACACCCAACCCTACCCATTTTGGTTTGGTCAGGGGCAGATCATGGCTCTCAAACCTGCTAGACTGTTTTCAAGGCAGTCACCCAGGACATACATCAATGAAATGAGCTACACACGTCCCACATAGACCTTGTAAAGCCTTTTTCCAACATCCCAGACACATGTCATATCCACAAAATCAACAACCTCTGCATAAATATATATGTCATCTGATGGATTGCCAACTGGGGCACAGATAGATCCCACAAGGTATGAACTGTGGTCTTCTGTTCAAGCTGGTAACAACTGCTGTCCCCCATGGCTCAGTCCTGGGACCCCTCCTGTCTGGTGTATACTTTTCAGAAATACAGTCAAACACACGAGGGCTATGTTTAGCAAAGTTTGTGGATGACTGCAAAAAAGTTGTCATAATCAATGTTTGGGACAACAGAGACATCCTTAAAAAGGGTCTCAGTCAGACAGATGTGGTGTCAAAATTATGGCCTCGAGCTACAGTCATACAAATACCACATAGGTGCCAACACCCTAAATATGGAGGTGATAATAAGGGATCTATGGACATATGTGGATAGTCATCTCTACTTACAGAAACACATTCACAAAGTGGTTAGAAAATCATGCCATGTGTTCCCACAAACTGCCAAGGTCTTTGCATGTAGGTCAAAGGAGGTTGCCTCTACTCATCAGTCATCAGACCCATCAGAGAGTACCACAACACACTTGCGATGAATCTCACTAGGCACCTTCAGCAGCTGGAAAGACCACTGAAGTACATCAACAAGAGGATTACTGGCCTCAAACAGTTGCCCCATGCAACAAGACTGAATTTAACTCAATCTGTACTCTGTTGCATACTGTCTACTTAGGAGATCTCTGCCCAACAAGTAGGTCCATGTCCAATGCAGAACTGATGTACATGCGCTATCTGAAGTAAACCCAAGCTCACTGTACTACATGCTCTAGGGATATCATCATCACAACATTAAATAGAACATGTTGGAGGGATACATTACTAACTCACAGACTTCCCTTGCTTTGAAACAGGCTCCCAACTGACATTAAGCCAAGTCCCTCACTGACACTCTTCCAGAGGAGCCTTGATGAGTGTATGTGAAACTGAACTGTCACACCATGGATCACTTCATCAGCTCTACTACACAGAGGCCTAGGGAACTAACTCCATGGGTGGTGATAGCTGCACACTCCAGCCATACTAATATATGCCTTCAGGCAGATAGCCTATTATCTACATATGTACCTATATATATATACATATATATATATATATATATATATATATATATATATATATATATATATATATATATATATGTAGGGGAAACACAGTATAATAAGCCAAAGATGGGTGGGCAGAGATGTGTGTAAGAGGGTGACCATGACAGGGAGCCATCCAGGACTGTCCCACCCAGCACACATCCCAATGGCACGAAGGACATGAGGTGCACAGCTCTCCCACTGTACATAACAGCCACCAGTATCTGTAAGCATTACAGTGTATGTGGTCCATGTGCCTGCTGTACAACATGACTGTACAATGAAGTACACATCTACTATCTGTAGACATGTACCTGACACATAGGTTCATAGGTATTTAGTAGACTATCTCCACGAAGGCATATATTAGCCTATGCAAGTTGTGCAGCTTTCACCACACCATTGGGTAGTCTCCCAAGGCCTAGTTCTAATAGTTAGCACCCTAAGCCCCTTTCTAGTGGGGCTGCTAATGTGATGCCTTTCATGAATTGTCTGTTTCCCATCCACTCATCAAGGTTCCAATTGAAGAGTGTCAGCGAGGGGTTCTGTCTGATGTACATGGGGACTCTGTTCCACAGTAAGGCAAGTGTCTGGGATGGTACTCTATCCCACCAGCATGTTGTATTCATCGTTGTAATGAGGTTCATATCCCTGGAATGTGTAGGGCAACTCAATGTTGTTATCTGTAGATGGAGCATGTTCAACAGTTATGTGTTGGACATGGCTCTGTATGTTAGGCAGAGTGTGCCTCTGAGTAGGCGGTACGCAACAAAGAACGGATTTAGTTTTACCAGTTGTGTTGCATAACACAACTGTTTGAGGCCAGTAATCCTCTTGGTGAGGTACCTATGTGGTCTCTACAGCTGCTGGATATGCTAAGTCGAGTACATCCAAAATGGTGCACTGTACTCAATGATGGGTCTGATGATGTAAGAGTAGAATGCCAACACTACCTCTTTGGATCCTGATGCAAACCCTTTGTTGATTAGGTGGGCCACATAGGATCTCCCAATCACTTTGGCAACATGGTTGTCAAAGGAAAGATGACTATCTAGTTGTGTCCCCAGATCCCTTATCACCTTATCATTTTTAAGGGGGTAACACCTATGTGGTGGTTTGTGGGTATTTTGTTTTCAACAAAGAGGATCACTATACATTCCTCCACAGTGAGCTTGAGGCCATGATTCTGACACCACACATCTGTCTCATAGAGTCCCTACTGGAGAATATGTCTGTCTTCTGGGGAATCTATTATGGCAAACACTTTACAGTTCCCAGCAAACTTAGTCAACCACAACCCTCCTATGTTGACATGTAACCCTCCTGTGTTGACATGTACATTTGAGAAGTCTATACCAAACAGGAGGGACCCCAGGACTGAACCCTGGGGGACACCAGTTGTTACTGGTGTAGAGTCTGATATGTAGCCAGCAACTCTTAATGTGTGGGATCTATCTGTGAGCCAGTTTGCAATCCATCTTGTGATGTATGGATTCATGGCCAGGTTGGTGAGTTCATCTATGATACCTGACTGGGGAATGGTGTCAAAGGCCTTAGCGAGGTATAGGTAGGGTGTGTTGAGCTCATTTCAATCATCTGTAGCCTGGGTAACTATCAAAGAAATCCTCCCAGTTCAGGAGGCGTGGTCTGCATTTGACGAAGCCAAACTGGGTGTGCTCAACTGTGTGAAGGTTCCCAATCTCTGTATTGTTGACTTCCATTATGATTGGCTCCATTGCCTTGCAGAACACACTCATCAGGCTCATAGAGCATGAATGCCAAGGGGTTTTTGTGGCCCCACCCCTGTGGAGTGTGAAGAACGTTGCTGTGCAACATTCTATGGGTACATATCCTGTAGAGAGGATGTAGAAAGAAGTGTAGGTATCTTTGATGAATATGGATACATCCTCACCCTATGTGCTATGATCCAGGTTTTGATGCTGGAAGGTATGGAATGAGTAGTATCCTGGTAGTGCTGGTGTGCTGTCTGGAGCCTTGAACTAGGTTTCTGTTACTGCACAGATATCAATATTCTCCATAATGAGAAGTGCCTTGAGTGTGTGCATCTGGAGGCTGAGACTTCTGGCAATGAGTAGCATTTAGTTCATTTTGTGGTTATTTGTGTTGGTTACGGGGTTTGGTTTGTCCTGTGTGACTGGTGTTCCACACCTGAAGTCAGCACCTCATTGGTACCATCTAACCATAAGCTAATTACTGGAAACGCAAAATATGTAGCAAAACAACACTAAAAAACAGGGGTAGATGCCACAAATGTATCCTGGATGACGGTCTTCCAAAAAGAACGCCAATGCGGAAGTGAACTCGACGAGCACTGTAGTAATAAACCACACTGTTCTATCTGTTATAAGGTAAAATCCAGTAGTTTAATGATAGCCACACCATAAAACGAAACGAAACAAATATCGTAAAACGCTCAGACGTGCGTTTTTCGTTCAGGTCCCTGCCTGAACTTCATCAGACTTACAACAGTGCTGCAAACACGTTCAACTTAAATACCTTTGTAGCTTGGTTAATTAGTTAATGCAGCACTCAATAAATGTCCAGCCAAACCACTACATACAGATAAATTTGATCAACATACAATGCCATAACAAAAGAAATATATATTATAAAAGACATATATATTATAAAAGACACCAAAGGTGGTGTTCTTAATAATAATGAAAAACATTCTAAAAATTAATTGAATTATAAAATATTCAGTCAGACACATGTAAAATACAAAAGTGTGAGAAAGAATGTAATGTGTATTCATGTGTATGAAATTTAAGTGTGAAATTTAAGTGTATAAAATTCAGAAATTGACACCTATTTGTAACGGTGGGCATTAATTCTTACTAAAAATCCCTACCCTACATATATTTATACAAGAAGTGTATGTGTATATTAATGTCAGTGGGTACCCCACAAAGCGTGGGTCCAAATAAGTGTAAATGTAAATCTCCTAGCGAGACTAAAAAGATGGAAACGTAGCATAACAATTGGGCCAAGATGTTTGGTGCCCTAGGTAGGATAATTGTACCATAATACAGTGTCCCTACCTTAATAAGCTATTCAGTTTAAGGACACACATAATTGAGCAATATTCATTGAGGCCAGGTGCTTTATGTGCTGCCAAACGTAACTGCCAACGTAATTCTTTCTTTTCTAACTGTAACTTTAGAAAATTTTCGTTGGCCAAGTTAATGTTGTCAGGCAAAACTTGATCAATGACCATAAAGTCAAACACATGGTCTACGTTCTGGGTACAGTGCTTTGCAAGGGCATTATCATCCTTGCTGTTGTTGATCGCGTAACCATGCTCATATAACCTGTCCCTCAGACGCCTGTCGGTCTTTCCTATGTAAAATGCGGGGCATTGTTTGCACTGTGCCAAGTAGACTACACGTTTACTATTGCAATTGAAACGTTTCCAAACTCTAAAGATGTCATGACCTACCTTAAAAGAGTCAGCGGTGTTGATATATGTGCACTGCCTACATGCCCCGCATTTTTGGGTACCCCCCTTGGTTCTAAATCCTACAGGCTTTCTTTCGAGCAGGTCTTTCATGTTGTTACCCCTCTTAAAGGTGATGGTAGGTCCAACACCAATAATTTTTGTTAAATCTTTCTCTAAAGATAAACAAAACCAATATTTCCTCACTACCTTAGAAATCTCAGTGGCCTCTGGGCAATAGACAAAAACAAATGAGTTTACATAGTTAGTGTGCCTCCCTAACGTTTCAACCACAACAGTCTCAGGGCTATTAACTATGTTAGGACTTTGAATAGAAAGTTCTATTTCATTTTGTTCAGTCGGTTGACCAACTCTAACCTGAGTTCCTAAAATTGCTTCATACACCCCACGTTCTCTTTTTAATATGACTTCACCAAAGATGTTGTCCAAGAATGAACTTGGATATCCCCTATGCCTAAACATCTGGTACAAATTATCACATTCTCTAGTGAAGTCCTCTTCAAGTGTGGTCATCCTCGCTATCCTTACCAATTGGCCTTTTACCACTGATTTCTTTTGGTAGTGTGGGTGGGAACTTGAAAAGTGTAAATATGTGTTTGAGAATGTGCTCTTCCTGTGTATTTGAGATGTATATTGGTCCTGCTTTTTACTTAGGAAAATATCCAAAAAACAGATGTCATTTTTCGAAAATTCATAGTGAATTTAAGAAAACCCGTGGTAGAATTCAGGAATTTCACTAGTTCCCTTGCATCTGTCTCATCTCCTTTCAAAAGAATGAAGATGTCGTCCAGGTATCTTTTGTACAGGTAAATGCTTGATTTCCAAGCGTTGGTAAACACATAAGATGTCTCCCAGTGGGCCATGACTAAATTTGCAAAGCTTGCGCCCACTGGTGACCCCATGGCTACTCCTATTTTTTGTAAAAACAACTTGTTTTCAAAGGAGACAAAGTTGTTTTTCAAAATGATGTCCAGTAATTGCTCAACTAAGTTGCATTGGTCACTAGAAGCCCCCCTTGACCCTATGAATTCTACAACCCACTCAATTCCCAGGTCTTGGGGGATGCTAGAGTAAAGATCACATACGTCGACTGTTAAAAAGTTGAGAGAACAGTCGAATGCCACTTCTCGTATACTTTCGAGAAAAGACCATGAATCTTTAAGGATTTGGTCCTCCCCTTCCACATACTTTTTAAGAATTGAATCAACTAGTTTGGCGGCGGGGTAACTAGTTGACTGACGGGCGTCAACAAGTGTGCGAAAATGGGGGTTCCCCAAGTCTTTATGAAGTTTGGGAATCCCAAAATTTTTGGGATTCTGGGGGCAAGCATTGTTAAATATTGGTTTTGTTCTCCTGTAATTAACCCGTCAATGAAAAGGTCATTTATATGTGACTTAATATAATGATGAGCTTGATTGAGCTGATTCCTACTGACCACTTCATAGGTGTCCCTTTCCAGTAGTGCAAGCATGATGTTAACGTAATCTACGTTATATACTATTGCTAATCCACCCCCCTTATCCGGTTTCATCAGTCTCACCGGTAATTTCTTGAACATGGTCAACAGCTCTTGTTCATCCTTAGAAATGTTGTATTGATGGATGTTGTTTGCTCTAGAAGTTATTTCCCTGAATTCTAACTCACAAAGTTGCTCAAATAAATAAAGTGAGTTATTTAGGGGTGGGTTAAAACTGCTGGGGACACGTAATGGGTCAACCAAAAAGTTAGGGTCAGAATTACCAAAAATCATGTTGAGATTGAGCTTCCTAATGAACATTTTAAAATCTAATAACAGGTTCACAATGTTACAAGCCTGTGAAGGCACAAAAGTTAGTCCTTTTGCAAAAAGTTCAACAAGCCCACTGTCAACATGACACTCGGTGTAATTATAGATTTTAAAGTCAGCATCCTTGTTAGTCACAACCTCAAACAGGGTCAATCCCACTGTTGATTGTTGCTCCGCGTGTTGTATCGTCTCCTCGGGGCCACTGGTCGTTTCTGTTTCCAACTCGCCCCCCTCCCCCCTCTGTAGTTTTTTTGGTGACTTTGGGTAGCCCAATCGTCGTCTTCAAAGACATCTGTAATAGTGTCAGGGTCATTTGAACCTTCCGCCCCCATAACATGTTCTTCATTAGTAGTGTATTCGTCTATATTTTGACCAAGTCTATTGTTACCCTGTCTGGTCTGATGGCCTGTCAGTTGGTTTCTTTGTTTTATGAAAATAGGGTTACGTTGCCTTGGTCGTGCATGTGCACCAACGGGGTTGGGAAACGCCAGGCCCTCACCATAGGCCCTTAAATCCCTGTTGAGTTTTTTGATCTTGGTCGCCTTTAGTTTTGTCATCTGTTGAGCAATACTAGATAGAGTGCGATTGAACTCGAACTCATATCTATGGAAGTCCAAGTCACCCTTTATCTCCCTTTCAAGTGCTGTAGTCTCAATAGTCAAACTATCGAGTTCAATTTGATAATGTTTAACCATACATTTTAAAATAGCTAGCCCGTGGTTGTTAAACAGGCCAATCAATTCATTATGAAAGTCGGAACCAAGTTCTAATCCATTCGGGTATACAAACAGTCTCAAGCCCTTAGGAACTATTTTTTCTTTTATGCACTTATTAAGATAATTAAGTTCTAATTGCTTTTTCTTAATTCTGAAAAGTTTATTATCAAAAATTGTTAACTTTTCAGCCAGAGAAGTGTCACTTACTATTTCGTTCTGGTCTTGGGCAACATTGTCCAAGTTTTCCATGTTAAGCTCATCACTTAACCAGTTCCGTGGATCAAAATTGTTGCTATGGCTCGTTTCAGGTCTTGAAATACCTCCCCCAATAGCGCCACGGACTTGTGTTCTAATTTGATGATTAGAGCTACCTTGAGTTTGTGCTGGACTCCGTACTGTGTTCGTAACTGAAGTCTGTCCTTGTTGACTGGAAAAAGTGACACTGTAATTACCTTACATATCCACATTCTGCACCCACAACCCCATTAAGGAAACCATGTTAAAAATGTCTCCAAAGCCAACTTCATGCTTCTTAAGACAGAAGTGCTAAACTGCAGGACACCCATGCAGATGGACAATACAGTTATGACTACTGAATCCTTCACAATTGCACTTTATAAGCACTTACATGACTGCATGCATCATGCTATCCCAAACAGAACCAAGACGCTATCCTCCATGAAAAGGAAGCCAATCTGGTGTTCCCCTGCCATAAACAAACTGCACAACAGAAGGAAGAAACTGTTGCAAAAGAGGGTAAAATCCCATGAGTGGAGAAGCTCCATGGTCAACATCAGTGAGAAGCTGTGATCCCTGATAAAATCCTCCAAAGCTAGTTATGAAAACAAAATCGACACTGATTCTAAAGACAACTACAAAGCATTCTATAGCTATGTCAAGAATCTCAATGGCAACACTCAGATCTGCTCTGAGTTACAGCACAATGGCACTAAATATACAGACCCAACTGATATTGCCAACATCCTGGCAGATGGGATCAGTGTTAACTTTACCCCCTCTCACCCCTGTAAGAGCACATCTCTATAACGGAAGACTGCAAAGTTGCTGTCATCATGGCTGCACAGGTAAAAAACACTCTCCAAAGCCAGGAACACAGCATCCATGGGACCAGATAACATCCCAGGCTGTGTTCTACACAAACTACAGAACGAGCAGGCACCACACCTACATACTATGTTCAGTCAGAGCCTCACCTCAGGCTTTGTGCCTGCTAAATGGCGCACAGCGACGGTTATCCCACTACACAAGGGGGGAGCCATCACTGACCCCAGGAACTAGTGCCCCATTAGCCTGATGAGCCTGCTCTGCAAGGCCATGGAATGTATCATCATATAACTTATAAAAAAAGACATTGGTAATCTCCAAACTCTGGACCACAGCCATGTTGGGTTTGTAAAAGGCAGATCATGTCTCCTAAACCTGATAGACGTCATTGAAGCAGTCACCAGAACCATAGACAAGGATAAGGTGGTTCACACAGCCTATGTAGATCTTGCCATGGCTTTCAACACCATCCCCCACTCTGGAAGTATAGATAAACCTACTAAACTAGGTATAAATCGCCATGAACTACAACATAGGCAGTAGTATACTTAACACTGAAAGTGTGATAAGAGACCTTGGGTCACAGGTGGACAGTGGACACACCTGTGATAATCACATCCCCACAGTAGTCAGGAAATCCTTCTACGTGGCACACCTCATCACAAAAGGTGTCTCATGCAGAATAGAAGAGGACATCATTCCCCTCTATTCATCACTCACTAGATCCATAATAGAGTACAACACCCCTTTTGCTATGTACCTCACAAGACATCTACAACAACTGGGAAGCCTGCAGAAATACCTCACAAAGAGGATTAGTGGCCTGAAATACATGCCATACACAGACCGTCTCAAAATGCTCCAGCTGTACTCTCTCGCATATTGCCTACTCAGAGGTGATCTCTGCCTAACATACAAAGCTATGTCAAACTCAGAGCTATGCGCCACGTAGAACACTCACAATCCCTCTGATCTTCGGCCCCAAAACCCAAAGTGAAATACAAAAGGAAGGGTGCATCCATTTACTTTATGGATACTCACACCTTCAGGTTAGTGGCACAGCATGAGGCCTTGGAGCCCATGCAAGTGCAACTAACATTGGGCAAAGCTGCTTATTAGATTGTAGCCTGCTACAGATCACCTACCTTGTCTCGGGAACCTCACTCAGTATTCCTGAGAACACTGGAAAATATAAAGGTCCTACCAAACACCATTATATGAGGAGATTACAACTACCAAACATTGACTGGGCGAATTACTCATGTACGACGTCCTTTGCCCAATGCTTCCTAGAGTTTAAAAACTCAAATGCCCTGGAACAGCTGGTCACCACACCCACTAGAGGTGACAACATACTGGACCTGATCATCACCAACATGGGGCACCAGTGTTCCACACCAGAGATAAACTCCTTGCTGGTAATATCAGATCATAAAGTAATCAGACTGGACTTCCACATCCCACCCCCCCAGTCAAGGAAACCACTGTGAAGAAATTTTCAAAAGCAAACTGTACACTTCTCAAGACCAAAGTGGAAAGTTCCAAAGCCCCCTTGCTATAGGATAATGCTATACAATCTGCAGAATCATTTACAAGTGCATTCTATGAGCATCTACAGGGATGCATGGATCGTGACATCCCAAATAAAACCAAGACACACTCCTCCAAAAAGAAGAAACCAATCTGGTGGTCGTTGCCCATAAATAAGCTATACAACAGAAGGAGGAAACTAACACATGATAGAGCAAACTTCACAAAAGGAAAGGCATCACTGATCATTATTAGGAAGAAACAATGATCGCTCATAAAATAATCCAAGGCCAGTTTCTAAAGACAAATTGCCAAGGAATCTAAGAATAACAACCACAAAGCTTTCATTAGCTATACCAAACATTTAGGTGACAACTCTCAAATATGCTGTCAGCTACTGCAAAATGGCAAAAAATACACTGAACCAACTGACAATGCCCACATCCTGGCGGACAAGTTCAGTGCAAACTTCATCACCCCCTCACCTCCAAAAAGGCCTGTGTCCATTCCAGAAGAATGCAGAGCCCCAGACTTTATGGACATGCAGGTAAAAACAGCCCTCTCCAAAGCTAAGAACACAGCATCAATGGGACTGGATGGTGTCCCAGGCTGCGTCTTACACCAGCCCCAAAGGGAACTACACTCTCACCTACATGCACTGTCCAGACTCAACCTTACCACAGGCTTTGTACCCAAAGAATGGCATACAGCAACAGTCATCCAGCTCCACAAAGATGATGCCACAACAGAACCTGGAAACTATTGCCCTATAGGCCTACCCAGCCTGGTCTGCAAAGCTATGGAGCAAATTATCATGGAACCCATAAACGGAGACATTGGGAACCTCCAGACACCGGACTCTACCCAATTTGGCTTTGTTAAAGGCAAATCCTGCCTCCTAAACCTAGTTGACTTCTTTGAAACAGTTACCAAGGACATAGATGGAGGTGCAAGTAGTCCACACAGCCCACCTGGACCTCACTAAGGCTTTTGAAACCATTCCCCACTATGGCATCATGGACAAGCTTACCAGCTTGAACATTAACCCATGTCACAGGATGGGTGGCCAACTGGCTCACAGATCGAACACACACATGGTCAGAGTTGCAGGTGCCATGTCCGACTCTAAACCAGTCACAAGTGGCATCCCACAGGTCTTGGTCCTGGGACCCCACCTGTTCAGTAGATACTACTCAGAAGTACAGGCAAGCATGGGAGGAGTATGGCTGACCAAGTTTGCAGATGACTGCTAACTGTGGTCCATAATCAACTCTACAGCTGACACAGACATCCTCCAGAAGGGTCTTGCAAAGACAGATACCTGGTGTCAAAACAATGCCCTCAAGCAGAATGCCAAAAAATGCATAGTCATCCTCTTTGGATAAAACAAAGTGCCCACAAATTACCACATAGGTGGTGATCCAATATGTACGGAGAATGTAATTATGGACCTGGGGACCCAGGTAGATTGTAAACTCTCCTTTAATGATCACATTGCCAAAGTGTTTAGAAATACCTTCTATGTAGCCCACCTAATGTCACCTAATGTAACCTACTTTGTCAAGTCTGATGATGTCACCATCCTACAAATATACCTGTGGAAAAAAGCATTCCCAGTAGTGTGTATAGCACATTGTGTAAATGTGTACTGTTCTAGTATCATAAAGTAGCTTGGGAGGGGTTTGAATCCTGCATTTGCCAACTATGTAAGAGTGTGTGTTTCCTTGAAGCGAAGCAACCTTTTTGAAGACTACTGAAACACCTTAAAAGAGGTATACTCATCTTTGTCAAGTCTGATGATGTCACCATCCTACAAATATACCTGTGGAAAGGAAAACTCCCAGTGATGTGTATAGCATGTCGTGTAAATGCATACTGCTCGAGTATTAGAAAGTAGTTAGATAGGGGTTTGAATCTTGTACTTGCCAACTGTATGAGAGTGTGCATCTCCTTAGAGAAGAGCAATCTTTTTGGAGACTACTAAAACACCTTAAAAGTGGTATGCTCATCTTTGTCAAGTCTGATGATGTCACCATCCTACAAATATACCTGTGGAAAAAAGAGCACCCAATAACGTATATAGCATGTTGTGTAAATGCATGTTGCTGTAGTATCATAAAGTAATTACATAGGAGTTTGAATCCTGCACTTGTCAATTATGTGTGTCTCCTTGGAGAAGAGCAGTCTTTTTGGAGACTACAGAAACACCTTAAAAGTGGTATACTCATCTTTGTCAAGTCTAATGATGTCACCATCCTACAAATATACCTGTTGAAAGAAGACCTCCCAATAATGTGTATAGCACGCCGTGTAAATGTGTACTGTTGTAATATCATAAGGTAGGAGTTTGAATCCTGCACTCGGTGACTGTGTGTGACACTGTTGGTCAATGTGTCGTGGGTTTAGCTTTTACTACTGTATGACATATCACAATGACAACAGTATGTGCATTACACATGTCAGGTAGCTGTGTGGCATATACATATGTGTGACCTCAATTATTTCCTAGGTGGGAACCCTGCTTTCTCCATGAAAACATCTGTTATATTTGCCAGAGTGTGCTGCCACTTTCCAGACCTTAGGTCACATCTGGATGCTTATGACAAGCCTAGCCACTTCAGTGATCCCTGGCCTACGTCATCCATTCCACATACACTCATTATGGTTTCTATTGAACAGTGTGAGTGAGGGTTTATGCCTGAGATATATTTGAAACCTGTTCAAAAGCAGCAAAGTCTGTCAAAGATGGCTATTTATTATAGGTGTTCAACAACCGTTGTGGATATGCATGCAGACCCCTTATTGCTTATGTGATCCACAGAGAGATTTCCAAAACCCTTTGGAAATGTGATTATCAAAGGAGAGATGACTTAACACATGGCTCTATGTATACATCAGTACCTGCTCCACATTTTGGGGGCTACTACCTATGTGGTACTCTGGGGCTACTATGTTTTGTAAAAGTGGATGACTATGCTTTATTTGGCTTATAGCTTTACAGCATGGGTTTGACACCAGGTATCTGTCTCTATGATACCCTTCTGGAGGATGTGTGTGTCATCTGAAGAATGCATTACAGCCCACAGTATGCATTGCCAAACATGGCCAGACATATCCCTACTGTGTTTGCTTGTACCTAAGAAAGCTATATGCCAAACAGGAGTGGTCCCAGGACTGAATGCAGGTGAATACCAATTGTTACTGACATAGAATAGTACTTGAAGGCTGCAAATGTTACTGTGTGTCCTACATCTGTGTGCCAGTTTTCAAGCCATCATCTAACAATTGTTTATGGGCAGGCTGTTGAGGTTATGTATACTACCAGAATGCAAACCAATGACAGATAGTAAAAGTATCACCCGCAGCACACTGTCAAACCGTGTCATACACACACGTGTACTCAAGTTCCAAAATGTGTGTAGTACAATGCATACTGGCCACCAATAGGAACTATGGAGTGTTAACACTGTCTAATACAGGGCATGTCACCCTGCCCATGTGTCCAATATGTATGTACATGCAGACAGTGCACCTCAACCATGTTCACAAATGTACACCTGCAAATCTGTGCTGCACACATCCCACACTTATTGTCCACTCTATAACGCATGCTGACAAAGCTACACACATCAGCCAAGTGGCGCATGAGCAGACAATACACAATTGGAATAAACACTGGTGTAAACAATACTGCATTGATAATTATAACTTTAATGCATCATGCCTGCTTAGCTACACCTTCAAGGATATCATTATGCTTTACTGCTGACAACATGCTACACATTAAAACATTGCTGTACTGTAATAAAGTCACCCTGTGCATCAGCACCATGTTAGCCTGTTCTTGCACCAATGTTACAGATGACAGGAGGTGGCACAGGTTTCATCACATGCACAGGGTGTGTTGTTGGTTTGCCAGAGGCCTACATTGAGCCATACAACAGACATGTGTGTGTGAGTGTGTGTGTGAGGGCCAAGAGTACTGTTATGGGCCAATGTGGATGTAATGTGTGCAGGTATGTGTTTGCCCTAGGTGTCTGGATTATGTGTGTATGTGTCTGCATGCACACAGTTCCACCATGTGGCTGCCATATATGGGGATTTGTGGGCCAGCTACAGACTGTACCTGGCAGGCTTTACGGATCACTGTCTCTGGCCATGGATATGGGATCTGTGCCTGGCAGGGGTGTTACAGACAGTATCAGGTACTAATCCAGACTGAGTACTATCCTCAGAGGTTGACATATGTCCACTGGATCCAGGTCCCTGCTAAGACTGGCCAGAGCCATGTGCACGTGGTCTTCTAGGATGGTCTATGGACAGCCCCCCCCAACATTGCTGGGGCTGGTACTGGCACTACGGGAGTGGCTATGACTTGATGGATATCCACGGCGACTGCCAGATGATGATGTTGCTGGCATACGTCCACGCTGACGTCTCAACCATCCCGCACTGTCCTGATATATGGACATGACATTGTGGAGGACATCTAATGTCTCACCCCAACGTCTATCAATGACCTCAGTGTAATTACGTATGGCACCTGCTAGGTCATGGATACTGTCATTTACAGAGGTGTTATGAGCCCTCTGTGCCCTTAGACCCTGTCTGGTGTACCGCTCCATATGTGCCTGTGCCTCCATGACAGCCTGGAACATGCGTGTGGTAGTAAGAGTTGTGGCACATCTGCCAGGGGCATGATGACCAGCAGTGCTCTGACGAGAACCCCTGGGCATCTGCCTATGTGGTACCATTCCAGACATCTGGCTATGGCTGCTGTGTCCTGATGCATGTGCCATAGATACCACACTGTCCTGGCCTGTGCCGACTGCACATTGTCCCTCTGCTAAGGGCATTGGTGATGATGGATGTACAGGCAGTATGGCTGTGTGCATGGATGGGGTGGAGACTTGTGTACAGTCAATTGGTGGCCCAACAACAGACCCTGACAAACCTACCTGTGCCTCAACACACCTATCCTCATTATCACTATCTGTGTCAGTGACATCAGGTTCCCTGCTACACTGAACCAGCCCCACCTCAGCACCTGTGAGAGGAAAACAGGAAACAAACTTTAAGACCTGTACATGATGTCAGACCACATGCACACATGCACATGCACACATGCGGATGCACACACACATGCACAGGCACACATGCACACATGCACACATGCACATGCACACATGCACACATGCACATACGCACACACACAAATACACTCCTCACTAAAGCAGACAGACACACACACAGACACACACACACACACACACACACACACACACACACACACCACCACCACCAGCAATCTCAGAACATACTCAATGGCGGTTGATGGTGGGGTACAGTATCACAAGCAAAACAGTCATATCACACATGTCAGTATGCAGGACATGTGTTACTCAACAGCATGCAGTGCAAGTGTAGACAGTCCTTGTTATTAACAGTATACATGGCTTTGATGCATGTGTTTTCTTGTCTGGTGATTGGCCTCCCCCTGGAATGCAATGCATACATGGACACAACATTGCTGTGCAGATATTCAAAACTCTGTAATGTACTGTGCACCATCACTCACAGGTCTACATACCATGGTGGGATGTGTATCTGTGTGTCACATAGATATCCAATTCTGATTAGAGCCTCTGTGTCACAGTTTTAGCTCATGCATGATGTTTATACACACAAGATCAGTGGTGCATGTATAACAGATGGAATAGCATTGGTCCACATACCCAATATACAGTAGTTATGGTGAGTGTAGATCATATTGTGGACATGTCAGTGTCATCCATGACATGGCATGCTAAAACACAACTGCAAATTTAAACATCACACATACCCAATGTGTGTGTCATATGACCTAGCCACTCAGTAACATCACAAGACTTATATGTGTCAGTTGTGCAGATGGTGATTGGTATGTATATTGTTTAGATGTGCATATGTTTGCACACACACAACATTGAGGTGTATAGCAATGAAAGCTATGTGTAGTACTGTGGTTACAATAACTGGATGGGGTGTAGTAGTTTTGTTTGTGGTTTTGATTTTTATTGGGGTGTAGTACCATAAGCCATCATCATGAAGCATCATGTGGTCACTCAAGGCTACAAATGTGTCCCAAACCAGAACCTATCATGCTGTACCGGAACTGCACTACCATGTCTACATTCACCATTTCACAACCAGTTGTTACATGGGTTTGTAAGGAGGCCAATAAGGAGCATTCTCTAACATGAATGTGTTGTGTGTTGCAATCACTGCCCCATGATAGATCTCTATCCCTCAGGTATATTATGTGCGCTGTGTGTATGACATTTGGGATACTGGAGTGTGACTTTACAGAGGGTTTGTGAATCCTTCATGTGTAGCATGTTAACATGTTCTGTGTATGACATAGTTGTGTATGTTATGTGCATGTTGTGTATCGACTCTGCCTATCCAATGGTCACTACAGTGTAGCCACATTTGTTTGAGATGGTCTGTGTATTGCATGTGTTTGAGGCAGCTAATCACATTAGTGAGATGTGCGTGGTCTCACAGCAAACATGCTCAGCATGCATTATGGGTAGGTGTGTTATATGTGTACATGGCCTACACCTTAACTATGACATGCACTTTTTATTTGCAATAATAAATGTAGAACACATTCACCAGCATCTATCCGCTGCCTTGCTGTCACACCAGAGGGACCTGCATAGATATGAGACAGTTTGTTAGTGGCGACAACTGTGGCATTGCTACTGTGGGTTTACAATCTTACAGTAGAACAACAGTTTACATTCACAGGCCTACAGATTATGTTCCAAATGATCAGTATTGCACAACAACAGGCTCCACATCTTCTAACTACACAGTGCACATCTCACATATGCATGATCTACCAATAGAGGTAACAGTAGTCTACAGATATGCCATGTTACCTGCATGCTCCATGTGTTCTTGCTGGGTGGCTCCAACCTCCATCATGGTAAATGTCTGCTGCTGTTGTTGTTGGGCAGGTGCCACCAGGCTCAGGAGCAGCTCCTCCACTCTGGTGAGGGGGGATGGATGTTAACCCCACCACCTGTTGCAAGCTGTTGTCTCCATACATCAGAAGCACGCTGATGGACATGTCTAAGTAGATCACTGCAGTGGTGGCGTACCTGCTCATATGTCTGGTTATGCAGTCCTACTTCCTTTAGCCTCCGGGCAACATCTTGCCACATTGCAGTACACTCCTGCTGGTCTTGGCTGGTTCTGGAGAATAGTAGGCTGTAGTGCTGAATCATACAGCTGGTAAGAATATTCAGCACTACTGTACCTAGGATTTCTACAGTGTGCCATGATCCCTGGAAGACATAAAGAAAAGATATGTATGAGCAAGTCATATGTTACATTTAACATTATACAGTATAGATATCACTGAACTGCCATATATAGCAACCTATTTGCTGACTGAGATTAAACACTTTCACTACCACTTATCAGTGCTCACCCCACAACTACTTGAAAGTGCCTGGCACGTTCTATATAATAAACCATGTTCTGCACAGCAACAAAATAAAATCACTATATAAGACTATACAAGAGTACCTGGCACACTGTATGCAACACAATGCACCACCTAGCCACAGCAGATATAAATCAAGCCAATGCATAAAGAAATATGTCATCCATCGCAACGTTTGTAAGGTCCAGTTACAGTATTATCATTATACCACACAACTTGTTGATGGCAAACCCGTGGCCAAAATATGTGCACAATTGTGAATATAGGTGGCATACTGCTTTAGTAAGCTATAAATGTTGCTAGATACGCAGTTATATGTTGTAACACACATATGATGGAGGACATGTTACAGGCATACCCACACACACATCAGACATAATTACAAGACACAAAGGTATGGCAACCCAGTAAAGTTTTACATGTGTACCATACAGTACTGTGTGTTAGTACTTACAAAACCTTAAGCTTGAGGAATGTAATCTGTGATGACTACAGGGACCACACAAAACAGTGGTTCCAAGCAATGTGGACATACACCATACTTTGCTGTTTAGGCCCAGAGCTTCAAGTAGTACTACAGTACATACAGGATTTGGATTCAACATCAGTACCAATCAATAAGCATACATGTAGTGCTTTAACCCCCAATGACACACCCCAGTTAACACCAAGGGACTACATCAGACTGTATGCCACAGTGTTTTATCTGCCTAGCAACAGCATACACAGATTTTGCTGGGATCAAAGCAAGGACCCATAATACCATGACAGAAACAGTTTCCCACTAAGCTATTCCACAAATACACATCTTTGACATAATCACCAACATATTGACCATCACACTCAGTCAACTTTACATAGAATCTATTGCAACAAGTAGATGTGGGTGTGTATGAGTATATATGAATCTGTGTGTGTGTGTGTGTGTGTGTGTGTGTGTGTGTGTGTGTGTGTGTGTGTGTGTGTGTGTGTGTGTATATATATATATATATATATATATATATATATATATATATATATATATAAACACATATACACATCCACTGGTGTACATATACATATACATATACATATAGGCACATATACAGTCCACCTTTCATGGTGGGAATATCAATTATACAATGGATGTGAGGTATACAGTAATGTAATAATATCGCACATTCTTGTTTGAAATGCATTGAAAGTGTTCACAGCCCAGGTAGCTTTAGCAGGCCTCACTGGCTGCAACATTGCAAACTGAACAAAACACCCACAGTGTTTAACCACCACATGTCATATACCAGCGCTGTATGCTGTCTTGTTTGTCACACACTAAAACCTACATACAAACATGCACATAACAACCTTCACCAACATATATATGTCCAGCCTTCACAAACAGTTGCAATATATATGTCCCTTGCTCTATACACATATACAGATGTTAATATATATGACACATATATATCTCTCCGTATGTGTGTGCCATACACACACAAGGTCCACACTGTTGTAAGTCCCTGGACCTCACAGCTGAACTGTTGGGCCTTGCTGCAGCATGAACAGGTGTCACATGTAAACACACAGTAACATTAGAGGGGGTATATATAGCTCCAAATGCTAGATTAGCATACTAGCCTGGTACAGCAGTTGCCAATGCTAAGCTACACTTTAATATGACTATCATGCATGTGTTACTCTGTCACGCCCATGTTTATATAAATGTTTGGGCTAATCCCCCAAACAGCCATTGGCCACACTACTGTACAGAACACAGATAACATGGATCAGATGTTTGACATTTAATGCTGAGCTACCCATTTCACAGTTATGTCCCACTGCCCACAGGTACACACTGAATTGTCCATGGCAGTAGTTAAGCAGGACATATGTGCATAGATACGTACTGCTGCCACATATGAATGGTTCACATTATGTAGAGTACTCTTCAAAAACATCTACTACATGCCAGTAAATACATATCTGTTACATACCTTTCCTTTGTATGAGTTGGTATTATTTCTTTTTCTTTTTCCTTTTGCTTTTCACTGTCTCTCTCTCTCTCTCTCTCTCTCTCTCTCTGTCAGTCCCTGCAATAGAGTGATTGAGTTTGTTGGCAGCAATTACAGCCTGCTTTTATAAGTATTTGCACATGTGCATGTAATGGCCTCTGCACCAATTGGTGGCCACCATTTGCTAATTGCATGCAGCCTGCTGTGTGGTAATTGCAGTAATCACTGTCATAGCAACCCAATGCTATAAATTGCTAACTCAGGTAGGCGTGGCCCTTTCAGCATTCCAAGATTGGGATCATGCTTGTTTGCTGTGGACATCGTTGTTTAAGGCAGAAGGTTGGTATAGTTCTTATATCTGAAGCCAGGGGTGTGGCCAGTGATTTAAATGTTGTACTCAGACCTGAATGTTGCTGCCTCCAGTACACACTTGTCAGTGTAGAATTGTACTCACCCCTCAAAATGCTAACACAAGATACATGGGAGTATGTACTTTCTTTTCTAATTGTACAATTAACTGCCATACAAAACTAGTTATTGAGATGTATTCCTTTGGCACTTGAATTGTTTGTGAACTGCTATACTGTGAATATTAATTTACTCACTTCTGAACACTTTGTGCTTTTTTAGTGTTTTCAGTTTTCAGTTTTCAGTTTTTTAGTGTTGACATTAGCACAGGCTACTCATGAAAACTGGACAAATTTCAGTGCTGAGTACCTACATCCTTGGTAGACCCTGAACACACAGGTATATTCTACATTTGGGTAGGGGTGCAGAAGTACAGAGAGCATTATGTATTATTGTGTGAATTTTATCTTGCTGGACTTAAAGGGTTGCTGTGTACCTGTTAGTTTATCAAGGCAAGTGGTTTGTCTGCGTAGCTCGCAACTGTGGACCTATCCACATGGTAGCCAGAGGTTAGCCTGTTATTCTTTGTCTGTGCACCACACCGGTCTTTTCAGCACTGGAACAATGGCATTGTTACAGTTGGTTGCTACCAGTACATGGCTACATCCTTTTGTATTTCAGTGTTGTACTCCTACATAAGGGTATGCTTCTGGAACTCTTTCCAAAGCTATTTGCACAGTGTGTAACAGCGGAAAAGCTGATATGCCTGTGTGTTTCTGCCTCTGCCAGGCCTCTCAAATGCTCAGGTACATATTTGAACAGACTCAGGGAAAAGTAGGTAAAAGTGAGGTATACCTTTAAAATATTAGTGCCATTAAGTTGAGACTTTGAGAGAACCAGAGCATATGGATTAATACACCTTTTCTGAAGTACATGCAGTGTCTAACTCTTACTTATTGTCATTATTCATTAAGTGTAATTCACCACCTTTCTGGCCAATGTCATTACTTTTCAGAGGGATTCAGAGGGGCACAGCTAAAATTTGTTTCAAAATTAGGAACATCCTTGAAAATTAGGCACAGTTGGGAGGTATGGCCTCTGCCCTAATCAGATATGCCAGTGTTTGTCCTGCTATGATACTGTGTGGGGTTGTAAAGTGCTGCTGTAACATTATTTCCTGCTAAAATGGCTGCTTCTCTTATCACAGTCATGTAATGCAATTCCACAACAACTGCTGGTAAAGATCCACAGAACAAGTTGTGTGTTACGGCATTCCTATTGTTCCTTTACATTCACTCACTCTGATGCATGATATATTGATTTCAGCACCAACTTGTTTTATATCTACTGTGGCTTAGTGGTACGTCATGCAGTGTAGTGTGCACAAGGTCCCGGTTTTGAGACTGACAGAGGTGTTTTATTTTGTTGCTGAGCAGAACAAGGGCCCTCACATACAGAGTGACTAAGGCACTTTTAAGCAGTTATGAGCGGGTTTGCATGGGTTTGCGCGATGCTTAGCAATGCTTAGGAATGCTTAGCTAAGCGCAAACAAGCGCACACTTGTGCAAACCCGCTAACTACTGCTTAAAGTGCTTACTCCCGCTAAAACCCACGCTCATTTCTTTGAAAGAAAAGAAAATGGGGAAATAGGAAAGTGGTGAAAAAGGGGCACAAAGAGGGAAAGACAGTAGGGAAAACAGCTCAGGATGTGCAGGACGGGTGTAGGGAAGGTCCATAGCTGCTCATTTCTTTAAGAGCAACAGCTGTGCATATGCAATAAATTTGGAAGGCAATATGAAACCTTCCACCCCTGAGAGAGGGGTGACGACAACAAAGTATGTTGTACTGCCAATTAAATTACATTTTATGCGTGCAGCGGACATGTGTATAAAATGGGCAGCTATGTATGGGGCGTAGGTTTTTTTTGGGAGCAAATTGCCCTTTTTTTTTTATTTCAGGTGAGAGTGGAATATGGGGTAGGGGAAGTAGGTATATTTGGGGAGCTAGGTAGGGGAGGTAAACAGACAAGACAAACAACACGCATACAGGGGCAGAATATGACACATGTGGTGGGTGAACACCATTGATGGGGAAGGATGTTTGGAAATCGCAAGCCCATGAGCCCACAGATGGCAACAGTGGAACTGAGATCCCCACCCATGGGCAATCACCACTGCACTTTCACAGCCCAGAGGGTGGCTGTGCTGTGGGCTGTGTAGGAGGGGCAGGCTCACCCATGAGTCATGCCACTCATGCCTCAAGCTGGCGTAGAAGATCAGTGACAGAACACTCGATCTCTCTACGCACCATAGCCCGGACCATTCGGAAGGTGATAGGTGGCCCTCCTCCGCCCACGCTTGAATGGGGGTTGAGCCCCATCCCCTGCAGTGCTTCCACCTGAAGGTGGCACAGGGCCAACAGAGGAGGAGGTCCCAGGCTGGGCACTGGACCTGCTGGTGCCACGTGCCATCACCAGCTGAGGTGGTACAGGTGGGTCCACTGGGACCGGCCTTCCCATAGGTTCTATGTTTTGGAGGATTTAATGAAAATATGGGTTAGTAACAGTCAACAGCATTCCCAATTAGTTATAACAGCATGCAGAAGTATTCCCATTAACTCAACACACCAGAGTTCCAACAGTTGAACAGCAAGCATAACACATACATATATAGAACAACAGTGGACATTACAACAGCATGCAGGTTTAATTGATGGCAACAGGCCATCAGTATTGTGATATTTGAACAGAGCACATGCATCAAAATAAATGCAGATATTTATAAACCAATAGGACATATGTCCCAACAAATGTTTTGAGATTAGACATACCCACTGAGGTGTGAAATTGCATTTTTATGCTCATACAGTAGGGTGGAAAAAGATAGCTCCATTAACAACTTATATATTCTAGTTTACACTATATTCCTATTAACTGCAGTTATATGTCCCCTACATGTATTATTACACTACCCAATTGTCCTTAAAATGTGAAATGGGTTTTGCTAGATCTTTATATACATGAGCTGTATCTGACATACAAACTGTCCGGGATGCAGATGTTACTGCTACATATTGTGTGAGTTGCTCAGACACACTACTGCTGAGATGGTACACTGACAGCTCTACTTTCCTATAATTATCTATTTATGTTCAGGTGAAATTATCAGTTATATGTTAACAGCTCCCTACATTTCTGGCAGCACACTGACATTTCTGGGGAACAGAATACCAAGCTACTCAAGCGCCAGATTAACCTGTACATGCTGGGCATGAACCAACAGTTAAGGACTGTAAATATGCTTAAAAGCTACTGGCACTCCCTTCATCCACTTTATATGGGCCTACCCAAGTGTGGGTTAACAGCACTTAATACAACAGTATGATTTCTATAATGCAAGAGTACAACAACATATCATAGAAAATGACACAGACACACTCCAGGAATTATACCTTTATTAAAGACTTAAAACACTTTTCTAGAGGCTCTCTCATTTATTTTATATAACAGTACATGCAGAATAATTAGTAAAGAATTATTATACCTTTATTTATTGGGATAAAACACTTTTTTCAGGCTCTCTCATTTATTTTATATAACAGTACATGCAAAATGATTACTAACCTGCCTGGTGGTGCAGACTTAGCAGCCTATTTGCATAGGCTTGCTGGTTCACAGCACGGACACCTGCAGCTGTGAAGTAAATGAAGTGATATTGAGTCATAGACTAGAATAGCAATTCTTACATACTTAATTTCATGGCTACTTACTCAGTAGTGGGGCATTTTCCATCCCAAGGGCCTCCTGGATCCACTGGTCCAGTTGATCCTCCTTGCATCTTTTCAGGTCTGTGTGGTGGTGTCTGACCTGCTCACCAGTCTGAGGGATGCCTGTGGCACTGGTGAGTTCATGAGCTAGACGGTTCCAGACTTCTGCTTTGTATTGGGTGCCCTGATACTGGCCCTGCAGGACTCTATCCTCATGATTATGGACAAGGAGCCAAACCATTACTTTTGACTCCTCAATGCTCCAACGTTGCACTCGAAATCAAGAGCCATCTCCAGCACCAGCCATGCTGCCTGCAGATGGGAGCTACAACCAGTTATGGCAAGTATTCCCACCTATGGAGCTTAAATATGCCTCATTTACCGCACTTATTTGTGATTGGCCAGTTATGAAAAAACTCTGCTAAAGGCACACCTGCTTAGCAATGGGTAAACTTACATTGATATGTATGTGTGTGTTGAAAGTCCATGGTTGTGAAATGCTGTCATGGCTTAGTGGTTCAGTACTGTGATTATGGTGCACAGTATCCTGGGTTTGAGCCCTTTCACTGTTTTTTATTTTACTACTGGCCAGACCGGCTAGGAGGTGTGGCTGTGTTTAGCCGACTTTGCTCAACTTTGCCCGACGTTGCTCTACATTGCTCCATGTTGCTCTATGGTGCTCTACGTTGCCCAAGGTTGTGCTAGTTAGCGCAGTGCTCAGCTATGCGCAAACATGTTCTGTTTGCGCTAGTTTGCGTGATTCGCAGCTCCACGCAAAGCCATTGTGCTAGTTAACGCAGTGCTCAGCTATGAGCAATTACATTTAAATATGCTTAATACTGGTAAACTTTGCTTAGCAGTGCTTCACATTGCTTAAGATACATTACTCATGCATCCATCAGTATGCATAACCATTTCACCTTCATATATATATATATATATATATATATATATATATATATATATATATATAAAATTAGTTCACTACTACATAGGCCATTTCAATGCTTTTTACAAAAATGTAAATGATAAATGTCAGGAATTATTTTTATATACAGATTTTCAACAGAAAATAGAGAGGGGGTGGAGGGACTCGAACCGGGAATGCCTCCTCTGTGTGAAGGCTGTACCACTACGCTATCACTATTTCACGTAGTTTGCATATCAGTTTCTCTTTATCATCTTCGGTGTCTAAACTGCTAACTGTAGCTAAGCAGTGGGCAAACCCGCGCAAACACATGCAAATACGGGCAGCTATATCGGAAATAATAAAAAAAAAATAATTTTTACATTTTATAATTGTACAGGTGTTTAGAATGTGGGGGAGTGTAGTGTTGGGTATGTACACATTTGAGCGGACTCGCTCATGTAAGTAGACATTTCCCGAGTGTCAGACTTGCAGGGGTATGGATTTTTGGACTGCTCGGCAGTCCGGCACGCCCCCTTCACTCGTGCATGCTCCTTGTTAGCCTTAGAGTTGAGGCAGCATGCCCTCATTAATATGCATGGCACACTGCCGTCTTACCCTTAGACTGGCTCTTCCATGTAAGACTAAACTAGTCTTACACAGAGGATTAGTTAATCCTGGGGTATATATATATATATATATATAGAGAGAGAGAGAGAGAGAGAGTGAATAAATGGTTAAATGATGGTTTTCTATATAAAAAATTATGCAGTGGAATACTTAAAAAGGACCATAGAAGACAATTAATAACTGGAGACTGATAGTACTGCATAATAATGATTATAAAATCTTTTTGAAAATAATACCAATGGAATTTGAAATTAAAATGGAAAATATTATGGAAGATCATATGTATAGTATAAAGGGGCAGGGCTGTCAAGAATTATTAATGATAGAGGAATTGTGGATAATATTAGGAATATAAAAGAAAAATGGAAAATCATGATAGGAGACCATAATAAGGCATTTGACACAATTGGACATGAACTTTTATGGGTAATAATGAAAGAATATAATATAAGTAAGAAAGTTTGAGAATTATGCATGTCAGTGTAAATTAGTAATAAAGTAAATCCACTTGTAAATAGCCGGTTAAGTCAAAGAGGTATATAGGAAGAGTGGTGTAAAACATGGATGTCCTATGAGTTGTATACTCTTTGCATTAGTTATGAATGTGATAGTATCTTAAATAAATTGCAAAATGAACGAAGTGGGTTATATAACACCTGAAGGATTAAGAATTCAAGTTCTGTTGACATATGAAGATGACATTAAATAGTTGCAAAAAAATAAACACAATTTTGATAAAGGAATAATAATTTGCACAAATGAGTCTCTAGAGTTGATAGGAATAGTTTTAAATAAAGAGAAAAGTAAAGGTATTGGTGATGTAGTAAAGATTGCAGATATATATATTTTACAATGAATGAAATATATGTGTTTGGTATAAAATTTGAGATTAAAGGTGTAAGTAGAACTGAATGTGGGAAAAAAACAATAGCAGAAATAAAACAAACCTGTGTTTTTGGAGAACATATAAATTATCATTCAGAAAAAATATTTGATTAATTCAGTACTGGTGGGAAGAATAGTATATTTAGTATATTTAGCAAGTGCATCAAAGTTGCCAACAGTATTTGAAAATGAATTATTGCAGACATTTTTTTCATTTATATGGCATTCAAGATTAAACCTTGTAAAAAGAGGAGTTTTGTATGAAAATAAAGAAGAATGATGTTTAGTGTTAATTAACCCAGTGGTATATGCTGCTTCACTATACTTGTACAAAGTGTTAAAGTGGATAAATGAAAAAGATGAGAGATTAGTAGCAAAGCTATATAAATATAAGCATGATAAATTTGGGGATATGGTAAAAATAAGTAAAAGAGAAAAAAGAGTCTATAAATGAAGATATAAAAGGTTACTAAGAAAAAATATTTTTATGGAAAATAAAATTAATGAAATAGAAAAAGATAGAAAAGTATGGTATAAAAATGTAATGATAAAACATTAGTATGTAAAACCATGGGAAACTCTAACAGATGAAAACATAAATAAAGCTATAAAACTAATAAGGCAGTGGTGTAATCAGAAAGGAGAATGCCAATATTTTTTGTGGGGAATGGTAACAGATAAATTATCAGGAAAAAGGAAATATGCCATATAAGAAAAAAGTGGTAGAATATGTTTATATTTTTAAGAAGAAGAAACTACGGAATATGTGTTTTTGAAATGTAAAAGAGGAAAAAAAGTTATGGGGAAAACTGTGTAAAGAACATTTTTTAATATATAAAAGAAGTGGATAAAATAAACATGGATATGATTAAATATGGTTATAATAACAATAGAAGCAAAGAATATGTTAAAAGAATAGATAAAAGTTATTTTATGTTATATGGGTTATATGGAATGAAAGAATAAGTGAAATTATTTTTTATGGATTTCAGCAACAATATTAAGTAAAATCAGATTGCGGTTATGGAAAAGGAGCGGGGGTCTAATAAGGATGAACATTTAGTATAATCATATAAACAGAATTGTATATCTATGTATTTGTACATTTGTAAATATTTTATAAATAAGAGTTATTTTGTATATAAATAGAGGAGGATTCCTACACTGTTTAATAGGCAACTAGAGTTCTTTTATATCCACCAGAGGTACTACCAACTCAAGCAGGTAGGGCCTTGGTTTAACAGCATACTCAGGGTTCAGCATCCCCTTATGTTGCACTGCAGTGTCAGTCATTGAACTACCTGGTGTGGGAATAGAGCCCACAACCTTCTGCATCAAAGGCAAGTATCTTACCTATAGTGCCAGTGACACTGCTATAATCACCATCCTTTCCATATTTGGAAATTAATTTCCCCATCTCTGTGATTGCTTTCCTCTTTCTTCGCAACTTTCTTTCGCTTTTTCCAGACCTTATTTCTTCATCTCATCCTGATTATTAAACCCTTAAAACTAATCTTCACATCAACTAATTACTCTTTCTGTCTGCAGTCATTGTATTAAGCACAGTGTTACAACATTTCAGTCTATTACCTGTACATGGATTTTTTTTGTAAGTGGTTGTTTTTTTATATAGTGCAATATTTAAAACATTATTTGCTACTTTTGTCCTTCTTCTTTGTTGCTCATTGTAATAGTTATTCTGATTTGATGGACAGTGTGCTGTCATGGTCAAAATGTGGTTTTCTGCATGTGTTAGTCTTTGTCATTGTATCTCATTCTAATGTTTTGCATTTACCTAAGGCCCAGGTCATGGCTGAAATGTGACTTTGGATTAGCCTATTTACCTGGTTAGAAAACTGAAACTGAAAATTAAATAAAATCTTAAGCAGTTTAACGCATATTGAGCACAACATCTGAGGACTCATCCTTCTCAGATAAGTAACTCTCCTTGGTTTCTTTATAGGATTTTTGAGTCCACTCACATTTGAAGATTGCAACTGCATTAATTATGTTTTTGGCAATATGTGAACATTAAGCATCATCTAGGATACTGCCCGGGCTTTGAAACTACAAGAAGAATAGAGGTCAGAGGGTACCATTCCTCATAAGAAGACAGAGCCTGATTTTCCATAAAAAAATTCTTCATAAAAAAGTTACAAAAAGCTGATAATGTTTGTTAATGCATTCTACCAATACACAGGAAACAGTTATGAGAATTGTTTATTTATTAGGTGTTTGCTATTTGCTTACAGGATAAATGGACTGGTCTATTGACCCTGTTATGCCAAAACTCAAATTAATGTACACACAAAGAGCTGAACTAATTTCATTTTCTTTGTATAACACTGAAGAGACTGTTATCTTGATAAACATACAACAGTAAACAAACAAAGACAGTAGACTTAAATATGCAATAACAAAGAACTTAATGACTATAACAAATTATGCAAAAAACAGAACAATATTTTAGGCTCCAAGAACATCCAATAAAAGCCATGATCATCCAAGACATGAGGAAGAGCAGATGAAACAGCAAGCTGAGAAACTGTATTTTTCAGTTTTTTTAGCTTAACAAATATATGTTTTTTACCTGAAGCGAACAATTTGGCTGGCTGGCACTGTTCCTTTTAAACAATGAGTTATTTCAAACTGACAGTCCAAACTCTTCAGTTATTATGCATTATTCACCCCAAAAACTCCATCTTATTGGCTTAGGTACATTATCAAACCCTTATATCACTATGCATTCAAGAAGCAGTGTACTGCTGAGATATTTCTTTAAGGGAAATTTACATATCTCCCTAATAACTTGTCAAAGGGAGGCTTGTAAATCTATTTGTACAGATTGTTTTTACCACAGGCTCTCTTTTTGAGTTGCATATGAATATATTGTGAGACAGTTTGGTCTTTTCTCTGTATCTCTATTACAATTCTATAGTTCAGCTGAAATTTAAGCATGTTATCAATTGCTTGAGTAAGAAAGGAATATTCACAACATGACAATATTGCCATAACATATTGGGAAAAACACTTCAATGAAATTAGCAATGCGCTAAATAGAAATTAGGGTGACTGTTTCAATGGTGTAGCTGTACTCTGTCACTGTTTCAGGGCTGTAGTTGTATTCTGTCACTGTTTCAGGGCTGTAGCTGTACTCTTAAGAGAGCTACTGCCAAGCTCTTGAAATCTGAGGAACGCTGTGAAACTGATATGGGTGTGTGTTACATAAGAGAGGCATACAAAACAGACAGGATAAGAAGAAAACATTTTTTTTTCATTTCATTCCTGGAGTCAAAGGCAAGATGTATCCTATATTTAAGATATGCTGAGTACTGTTCTTACAGAAATGCATAGACCAAACCCTCCTACTGAATTGTTATTGGAGATGGTGGGATGCGGGGTCTGGTGGGATTAGAATCTGCATGGTGGACAGAGGCAAATTAAAGAGGCTAAAGATTCATAGTTCATTTTAAAGGAAACTCGTTTTGTGTTACCAAGTCTGTTAGTTTTAGGAATATCTAAGCCATAGCATTTTTTTGCAATGGAAAAAATACCTATACAGTGCTAGCAATTAGTAATTTTATGAAGGAGATTGTGTAAAACTTTTAATCTCTTTTTCAATGTAGTATCTTGTGTGTGTGTTTTTTTAGATCTTTTCTGTTTTTGTTATGTTGTAATTTAACAAACACTTAATAAAAAGTTTAACAGCACATCAGCACATTAATGGCTGCCAGCAGTTAATTAATGAGTACTTCTGCCTTACCATACCCCTGGTTCCTGGAAAGGCAACATATTTACGCAACAAGGGCCTCATGACACATATTAAATCATTAAACTTAAAAGATCCTGTGATAAAAACAGAAGAAAGGCAAGCTGCACATTAATTTGAAAGAAGCTAGAACAAAGGCATGAGACCATGTTCACATGCCAGTGGTTGTTTTAATCCTTCACTTTGAAAGGAAGTGTTAAGATGAAAAGATGCAGTCATCATAGCTCAGTCTTCTGACAGTCTGAATTAGGTAGTCTGGTGTTGTGTGCCAGAAACATATCCCTAATGCCAAATCTTGCCAGATAATTAAATATGTAGAAATATTCTCTGAAATTTATTAGAGTGATGCCGATTGTGTATTTCACATGAATTGGAAATTCTGTTGCTATTAATTTAGACCACTCAGTTACACGTGTAGCCACTGGTGGTTGTGGCTGTGTTGTGGGTGTTGTTAAAATTTGTAATGTTGTTGTGTCTTTCGGCTTTCCCGGTTAGGGGTCGTCACAGCAGAACTATCGTCCGCTAATGATTGGCAGTAGATTTTTACTGCCGAATTGCCGGCCCTGATACACAACCTTCAACGAAGGTACACCCATTCATGCATGTTTCCACACAGAAGACGCTCTAGCTGAGAATCGAACAGGACAACGTCTTACTGTGAGGCGACAATGCTACCGCAGCACCACCACCGCAGTAATCGTTAAAATTTGTAATGCTTTCTTAAAATTCAGATTTAAATATTTTATGGTGTCACCAAAAATTATGAAACTGTTTTACATTTACAGTGACTCAAACTGCTATGCAGAAAGCTGAACCAGTGTTTTTGGCTTTTAAATAGCTTGACTTAAGTTACTTTCCAGGCCATGCACTTAATATTATCCATCTCACAAACTCATTTTAAAATATTTTGAATTGTTATCAATGATATTAGAGACTAACAGCTTAATAAAGAGTGTTCTCTAGGCAAGCAATCTATTAAAAAAATACCAAGTGTAATTTAAAGCAGATGTTTTTTTTTTCTTCTTTAGAAACTAGAATTGCATTCCAGGTTAAATAAGTAGAAAAGAATGTGAGGCCTTAAAAGACTGTGATGCCAGAAAAATGGTGCATGCTATGTACTAAAATTTCAAAGTTAAAAATGTTAATTCTTTCAGGATGGGACTTAGCTATTCTCTTATGATGGTCCTACTGCTACATTACTGTATTATGACAGTCTATTGCATGTGTGTGAAATGTGATTGGGGGAGTAAGAATGAGAAAGACAGAAAAGCTCAATTGTCAGAGCTCTTTGGTAATTTCTACACTTTACTTCTCCAAGCCTATGGCACATGTTTTATTCCTACTGAATGTGCATGCTGTTCTGCTAGGAAGGTTTTAGATAATGTTTACTTCTTTCACTAAACCATCATGGATGCACAAAAACCAACAAAAAGGATGCATGATGTTATGAGCCCCTCCTCCAACATTTTATTTTTCTAATCAAAGTGACATTTAGTCACACAAATTAATTAATTAATAAATTGTTTTCTCCCTTGCAGCTGACCATTAACTGCCAATGGTGCCTTTTCTTGTCCACCAGATCTAATGGGGTCTTCTATCTCACTTTCTGGACTTAGTCCAACCTATGCTGATACATAGGGCTAGTTAGGAGGTTGTGGCATCCTGGTACAACTTCATACTGCTGCTGTGGGGTATTTTTACTTTACGGCCTAACTTTCCATTGCCCTCCATGAATGTCTGCAAAGTCCAGTCAGCTAACTTGCAATGGGTATATGTGGCCTATTGTTCTGCCGCTGTAACAGCTCAGCCTATTCACATGTAGGATATAGCCTATTTGCCTGTCCCCAACCCTCCACAAGGGATCTAATACAATGGTGTCCAGGTGTGCACCCTTCTACCCTGGATAGGCATGGCCATCCTCTCCTTTGCTGTGTCTCAGATGCCTGAGCTGCTAATGAAACCCAGGTCACCTGGGCTGTATTCAGGGCTTTATCCCTGCACAACTTGAAGTAGCTCTGAGACACATAGGTTTATATAGATGAAGTGTGCCACAATAATGCAAACATGTTTCCTATATACCTTTTATAAATAATGGAAGCTTCTTATCTAATCTTTGGCTAGTTTCACCATGTTTGTGCATGTTCTTGCCTGATTTGTTTCTTAGGTGGTATGGTAGTGCAGTAGTCAGTCTTATTACTTCTCAGTTATTGGTTGTGGAATTCACTCCTGGTCCTACTGATGCTGCCTGTTTAGAGTTGTTTGTGGATTCGATGTTCCAGTGACTTTACTCTACCATGTTACTTGGGTTGACAGGCTACTTTATGATTGCCTCTAGTTGCCTGTTTTGGAGCTTTTCTTCTCTTTAAATGAGGATTTAGTTCAATGGAATTAACCCAGCAAACTAATTAAAAAAAAGAAAAAAAAACAGAACACCTGCCACCAGTCATTATTTCCCTTTTATAACCATATCAGCTGTTGGCTATGCTAATGTCATGTCACTAATTTCAAGGCATCTTTTATTGTTATGAAATCACTAACCTCATATAAACTACATATAACAAATAATTACTCTCATTTCTTTTCTTAACATGATTTCCATAACTTTTGGTAAGTCTCTCCCCGGGATTCATGAAGCTTGCGCCAGGCGCAGGTGTAGCGTAGGTGGTATAATGCCAAACATGGCCGCCGAGTGATTCAGGTATGATTCAATTCCACGTGCACTACCGGTGTACGCCAGATCTGTGCAGCCCTTGGCTTAGGTATGCTAATCACCCCATGCGCAGTGCCGCACCATGCAAATGAAGGTACATAGTGATTCATGAAGTGGTGCAGGTGTAGCGTAAGCCCACAGAAATGTAAACCAAAAAACATGGTTTACATTTTTCCAAACAGAACATCAGAGCTATGAAAGTGGACCAGACTCATGTATTACAAAGTTAACATATGCCAATGGCTAAATATACAGCCAATGGCATAAGAAAAGAGGCACAACAACTAAAAAACAACATTTAATGTCATGTCCACAGTAACACAAAGTACAACCGCAGGGCATGTGTGCGCAAATGGGAACACAAAGAAAATATATACAAATGTCATAAAATCGCAATGTAATACAAATCATGATTTCACCATAATACTCAATGGTATGCATGGTACACCACAACCAAGCTGCAAGGGTTGCTAAGGGTCTGTGACAGTGTTCGGCGCGGTAACTAGGAATTAGTAGTCAATGCCATGCAAATGAGGCAGGTAATAGTGAATCGCAAACGTCCCGCCGGACTAAGGATGTACCATACGGCATAGCGCTACAGTGCCGAGGAGTGGCTTAGAGGTATACATGACATCAGCAGTGGGGTGTGCCACCATAGCTGTAAGCACATTGGAGCAATGCAAATCCGGCCTGGCCATTGCTAAGCAAAGCCGCAGGGCGGGGTGGGGTGGTAGGTATAGCATCGTTTATCTGAGAGCACATATGGTGCCCAAAAGCGCATGTGTACGGGGAGGAAAACATGCTCAAAACCCGGTAAGCGGACACACGTGCCATGCACTATAGCTCAAACAGGATGGTCAGGGGAAGAAAATAAGGAAATGCCGCAGTAGGGTAATTGGAGTGCAACTGAGCAATTAACACCTATTAACTCACAGTGGGCAATTGACGGCAGCTGACAAGTCTGCTCACAGAAACCTGCAAAACAGGATAGGGGAGGTGTCGGATTGCAAAGAAAAGAGAACTGTCATAGCAGAGCAAAGCAAACCTGCAGTAGACCGGCCATAGAACACATTAAGATAAGCCAGGTGTAGGAAAGTACAAATGAAAGCAGGCTGCTGGATGCATGCCAGAAAATGGGAGGTGAAACGTGAAGAAATGTAAAGGGAAGGGCAAGAGGTAATCCATGGCAGCCAAATGTAATTCAACACCAAAGGCACCACAATAGTAGTTTCTGTCGTAAAACACATAAGATAACCTGTAGCTACGATTGTACATACACACCCTATGACATCATCGGTGTTCACAGCACAATAGTATAAAGTGTGAAAGCACCCCACACACACCTGTGTATTCCCAAACACTGCACCATAGGTGTAAACATACGGGGAACTTTTACAATGTACATGTTGAGAGCTGCCATAGCTGTGATTCATCACCATGTGTTAGAGACTGATGGTGTTGTGGAGGATGTTGCTGACAACCACCGCTGGCCCCGGAGGAGGGTAACCAAGGGTAACCTACCAGGGGCTACATGATCTGGAGATAGTAGTGTGTTACAGGGTGGACAGGGACATCTTACAGCAAATAGTTGAGCTGTGCCGGCCATGCCTGAGATCCAGAAACAGCAGAGTGGAACCCATCCCAGTGGACATGAAGGTATGTGTAAGCTTGCGAATACTAGCCACAGGTACCTTTCAAAAGGCCAACTGGAGATATAATGGGGATCTCACAGGCATCAGCATCCAGGGTACTACACCAGTTCCTGGATGCCATGATACCACATGCCAATGAGCGTATATACTTCCCCCGAACTCAGTATGAGTTGGCCAGCAATATGTGTCTCTTCCACCATGTGGCACACTAACCGGAGGTACTTGGTGTGATAGATTGCACGCACATACATATCAAGTCACCACCCAGTGAGCATGGTAGGCACTACATAAACTGCAAGGGATACCACTCCATCAACTGCCAGGCCATGTGTAATGCCCAGGGCATTATCATGGATGTGTGTGCTGGCAGCCCTGGAAGCTACCATGACTCCCACATCTGGCATGCCTCACAGCTGTATCAGGTATTTGTCAGGGGGAACATCCCACATGGCCACCTTGTGGGGGATGCTGGCTATGCACTGGAGCCGTGGATGATAACTCCCATCAGAAATCCACACACACCCATGCAAGAACGCCATAATGAGGCACACGCACAAACCAGAATCATCATAGAGCGTGTGTTCGGGATGCTGAAATCACGGTTCCGTTGCTTGAACATATCTGGTGGAGCCTTGCAGTACTCTCCAGGCACGTGTGCCCACATCCTCATAGTATGTGCCATGCTACATAATATGAGCCTGCGGAAACAGCTGCAGCAGGGACAAAATGTTGAAGGCCCTCACAGACCAAACAATTGCCAAGGCCATCACAGGCACAGAAAGATTCAGACCATGAACACCCTGTGCCAGCCCCAGTAGGCAGACAGAGGTGTGTCCAATATGCCTATGCCTTGGCAAAGAGGGAACATATAGCACATACTCTGACAGTGTAGGCCCCTATGGACTGACACACCTCTCCACCTGCACACACAGTAAAATGGATGGCACACACATAAGACCACCTGTAAATTGTAATGTATAGGTGGCTTACTGTGTGAATCCTACATAGGCAGCCCTCAACCATTGTACACACAACAGCTATTGGAACAAGGAATGTTAACACCTGAACAGTACACGCACCTATCAGCATATGTTGGTACTGTGTGTATAGGTTCCTAGGTACATTGGTAGGTACATGCCCACTTGTCAGAGGCCATTCATCAATCGAGGGAAACAGTGTCTGCTGTCACCTCCACATTGAGTAGCCAACTGCTGCAAAGTGGAGCAGAGCCAATTGCAGGATCCATGTGTGTAATCACTGTTCCCCACACACTCTGCATGGATTCCCTGGTGAGTTAATGAGGGGCTCCATATAATGTAATCATGGATGTAGTGGCAAAGCATGGGGTGTACCCATGACAGGTATCTGTCTCCCCAGCATGCTCCACCTATGGTTGTGTGAAGGTGTAGCACATTATAGTGTGTGGCTCACTGTCACATACATACCCAATGCTGGAGCACATCCATTATACATCACTTGGACATACCATTAATAGGTCTCATCCATATGTAAACTAACTGAGTTACCCATTTGATCGCAGTATGGAGTAACAGCTGTAGTACAGTCCATATACAAAATGCCATAACATGTGTACAAATCCCAGATGCCCAAGTGGTAATGCAGTGACTGTCGTGCATGTTCCTGGTCCCACGTCCTGCAAGGGATGTAACGTAATCCTGAAGGCACGAATAATGCATGTTGGATGCAGGTCATCAGATCATGTTTAGCACATGTTAGTGGGAATATGCATTGCCCAGTGCTGGTAAGCGTCGTTTAAATATGACTATACTGATATGCGTGAAACAGGGCTAAGCTTCTCTGAATATCGCACAGATCACGGTCAGTGATGTCCAGAACAGGTGAAACCAGCATTATTCACCCCTGTACTAATAGTGCCTGCTCTGAAGGGTAAAATTACCACTGCCAGGAGTGGAAAACGCAATCATGTACACAATCACCTAACACTAAGCTACCCAAGATGTACCAATGGCAGGTGTGTAATGTGACAGGTTCAAACACAAATGTGCAGAGTCCAGGTAACAGTATACACATATACACTGACATGTACACAATGAAAGGTGTATTCTGCCTGTCACTCTCTCTGTCATATATATATATATATATATATATATATATATATATATATATATATATATATATATATATATGTATACATATACATAATAGAGATAGAAAGGGTGATAGAGAGATATATGTTGATATATACAGATTCACCTATATCTGCAAATATGTAGATAGGTCAACGACATGTACACAACCATGGAGGTACAAATAAATAGGATACTGCCAGCTATGGAATGTGTCACATACCGACACGTGGAATCACGAGGCTGAAAGACCGAAAGAACACAGTACTGGAACACTAGAACCGCATGTAATATTATCACGATATTGAGGGACATTTAGTTATAGCTGCCGGTGTTGCGGTCCACGTAGGTACTGTGTTCAACTGTGTTTGTGATTGCCGTAGTCTGTGTATGTGTGTGTTGAGGGTGCCGTGTGCATTTCTGTGGGACTGTAATGTGTGTGTGTGTTTGCATCATGTGACTGTTAGTGCTAACTCGGAGGTAGATCATTATGGTAGGTGTGGTTATAGCTGGCCGTAGGCATATGGTTACCACCTGTCCCACTTTAAGAGGGACAGCCCCTCCCTGGGCAGTTGTGTCCTGACAAAAAATATTAAAAAGGTCAAATGTCCGAGATTGTAGGACATAATTATGTCCCATATATTATGTAATAGTTGCATTAAATAGTTATGCCTGTATCTAAAAAACGTAAATGTTACATGAAACATGATAAGTAGCTAAAGTGCTACAAGAATAAGTATGTATTTAGGATAAAAGTATGTGCTATCCTGTGTACTGACCATGGGTATGTGTCGGCCTGTAAACACCAATGTGTGTCCTGCAAATGTCCCACTATGGCCATTTGAAAAGGTGGTAACCCATGCCAAAGAGGTTCAGTCACCAACACAACTGCAATGAGTGCAAATATCTGTGACAGAAATACATGGAACAGCTGTCATTTAGTAAGATTCCTTTACATATCGCTGTATTTCCGGAGGTATGGAAGTATCAACCTCACCTGCATACTATATAGAAACCAATTAACAATGGCCCATTGTATAAGCCCGTAACAACCATAGTTTCAGTCTACTAACTGATAGGTCTTCAATTAAGGAAGGAGCCCACACACATGTATGGAATAAGTAGAAATGCAGTCCCCACAAACCTGTATATGCTATGTACACCCACCTACATCTCCCACACATGAAACAATAGCAATACAAACTGTAATAACATCACAAACATCCACTCACTCAATTACATCTGCAGAAGCATTAACATACCTTGTGAGAGACACATTTAGAAAGGCGCCATGTAAAATCGTAGCTGTTGTATAATGGAACAGATGGCGATGTTACAGGTTTTGTTTGCAATATTCCCTTATCAGATGGTTGAGATGACAGGTACACTCACATGTAGAACCACATACTCTAGCCGTCACACACAATCCACAGGGGGACATGAATCCAAAATATCCATGTCTCTACAAATAGCAGTTGCAATTCCACACAACAAAACACATACAGGCTGTCTCCCCGAAGGTAGGGCAAAAGGGCAATGCCCAAGTCGAGAATTCAATTATACCCCACTGTTGCCATGCGATTGGCGAATGGAGTAGCTGCACAGCTGATGTGCATGTAATAATTTACTCAGGAACACCAATTGGCGGCAGGAAACCACATGTTACAGGTATCGACGTATATAAGGATGAGTTGCCAGACATTCAAACCGTATGCTCATACCATAGAACTGTTTAAACAGTAAAGGTGTCAGAGAGATATTTATGAACGTTCAGAACGCTAACAAGGTATATAGAACACTCAGTATGTTAGTGTATGTATAGCCTGTTTTGTATTAATTAAAAGTGTCCACAATGCATAAAGTGGGAAAAGGTATTATGTAGTGATGTCTTGCTGAGCATAGTAACGCTTCTAGAAATTGTGTGTCCTGCTGTGGGCCACAAGATAAACATGACAAACACCACAAGGGATGCTACATGAGGGCTTTAAACAGAACAATTCCACACCACCCGCCGTCAGTGGTAGGGTATGTCCAACAAGTACGTGCCATAGCAGGGGATAGTTTATGTTGATATACTGTCACAGTACAAATGTGTATGGGCATATAATGACAATAACATGCCTAAAGTGGTCCTGCTGTGCAAGTATGCTTTGCATTATGGGATAATACATAAAATATGTGTAATGTACAGTATTGTAGGTAGATATGTCAGATATTCTACACAGCATAACAGTTATATCATGCAAACAAAAGGTATCATCTATTGGCATGTACAATATACAATAACAGGATACATATGGCTTGTAGTCACAGGACACTGTAACAGCATGATAGCTAATCAAAATGGAAGAACTACTCAATTAACCATGCACAAAGGACATGTAATAGCTTCATAGGTTCATAGTGAGGTACTATGCTGTCTGGCAAGTCTATGTGTAAGCGCAAATACAGTGGTTACACTGGCGGCACCTCTCTAGGGTAGTGTCCTGTCTGTGAACAGCAGAGCCATGTGTTACCTGCACCTCTGCACAGCACAGCCACTGCAGTGATCCCTGGCTTACATGTGTGTCTCCCATCCACCAAGTGAGGTATCTCATAAACAGTGCTACTGAGTGTCCCTGCGTGATGTACATAGGAATCATGTTCCAAAGCATGGTGAGCATCTGGTTTGGGAATGTAACCCTCAATCACATCCTACTCATTGTTGCATTTGTGCACATATCCATGACCATGTTGCTCTCAGTGGCTTTTGCTTATGTCGCTTATGTGGAGTATATCCATGAATATTGTTGTGGACATGGGCCCTGTATGTTCAGCAGAGGTCACCCCTGAGTATGCAGTATGCCAATGTGTACAGTTGTGGTGTCCGTAGTTCTGCCACATACGTCAACCTTTGGAGCTCAATAATCCTCATGGTGTGTTAATGTTGTGGTATGTAAAGCCATTGCTGTTCTGTAAGGTACACCCTAAACGGGGTGTTGTACCCTTGAATGTGTGTATACGTCAGGAGTTTAGAGGTACAATGGGTGCCTTTGTTCCAGCTACCAACCCAGTACAGATAAGGGTGGCCACGTAGAAGGATATCCACGCCACATTGGCAATATGGTTATCAAAGGAGTGGGTGCTACATACGTGTGTACTAAGATCCTGTATAGTGTCACATGTATGTAGTGGACTACCACCTATGTGATAGTCAGTAGGTGATTGGTGTAATCCAAAGGGGATGTTCATGCACCATGTGTCATGCAGCTTGAGGCCATGTTATCGACATCAGGTATCCGTCACAGTGACACCCTTATGGAGGGAGTCTGTATCAGCTGGTGGATCAATCATGGCGCCTTGTATGCAGTTGCCTGGAATCCTAGTCAGGGAAAGTCCCTCTGTGCTAGCCAGTACCTCAGGGAAGCATATACCAAACATGAGGGGCCCTATGACTGAGGACTGTGGTATGCCAAGTGTAACTGCAATACAGTAGGTACTACGGTATGCTACCCTCATTGTGTGGGTCCTGTCCGTGAGCCACTTTGCATAACATCCTGAGACGTAGGGGTTGATGTGCAGGTGGATGTGTATGTTGTCAATATCAGAATGGAGAATGGTGCTGAAAGCCAATGAGAGGACAATGTAGGCTGTGTGGACCCCTTTACCATCATCAACTACCCTGATAACTGTATCAAAGGAGTCCACCAGGTGTAGGAGCCATGGTCTGGCCCTAACAAGACCAACCTGGGTGGCATCAAAGGTCTGGAGCCCACCAATGTCTCTGTGAATGACTTCCATGATGATGTGCCCCATAGCCTTGCAGAACAGTCCAGTCAGGCATATAGGGCAATAGTCCCTCTGGTTCATTGTGGTGCCACCTGTGTGGTGTGTGATAACTGTTGCTGTGTGCCATTCAGGGGCCACAATGTCTGATACAAGGCTATTAGTGAATCTGGTGGCCAAGTGGAGAGACATGTCGTTCTGAGGTTTGTGTAAATCACAGCCTGGGATGTTGGATGGTCACATGGATTCTGTGTTCCAGGCCTTAGAGAGTGCAGGTTGGAACTGTGTAGTTGTGACCGCAGGGACCCCGCAATGTTCATGCATGGATTATGGCCCTGTAGGGAGTGAGAGGGTGTAAAGTTAGCATTGAACTCATCCGCCAGGATGTTGCCAACATCACTCGGTTCTGTAATGTTCCTGAGTAACCGTCGTATGTCAGAGCAGATGTGGGTATTGCCAATGACTACCGACATACCTCCATAATGCTTTGTGGTACACCCTGGAATGTGTCGCAGTAATGTTTACATAGCTAGGTTTGGAGGATGTGATAAGGGATCCTGGAGCCCTACTGAGGCTGACCAGTGAGCTTCCCCACCCATGGGATTGTACTCCACTTTGCAACAGCCTCCACCTTTTGTTGTACATTATGTCCATGGAACTGGACCCCCAGAGTGGTGTCCATTATCTGGTGGGTACCATCATGGCTCTGTTTGGAATAGCATGATCCATGCAGTCGTGTAAGTGCTAATGAAGTGCACTGGGGTATGTTTCAGCATTTGTATGTGCATTGTCCATCTGCACGGGTGTCATGACGTTTACTACTGCTGTCATAAGACGTTTGTAGTAGGAGTTGTACTAATCTTGTACTGTGTATGCCATGAAGGGTGTGGTGCCGAGATGTGGTAACAAGGGTGATTAGCCTATGTTTGAAAACTACCAATGAGGGCATAACCCCAGGTGTGGAACACCAGTGACATGTTGGTAATGTCCATGTCTAGGATATTGTTGGTCTTGGTGGTGGTGTGTATGGGTTGATCCAGCCGAGTGGAGGTTATGAATCCCGGACAGCGTTGGCCTAATGTGTCGGTACATGAGTAGCTATCCCAGTTAAGTGTGGGGTAGTGTCAGTTGCACATCAGTAGTATCTGTCTGAACCCTACTGTCCAGTACAGAAATGAGGGCCAGTAACCGTGGGGTATGTTGTTGAATCCGTAGCATTTTACAATGTGTATAGCAGTTCTGGCCACAGTTAGTTGCACGTGGATCACCTCTGATGCATTGTGCTAACAGCCATGGGTGTTCCAGTCCAGGTAACATGACTGAAAGGTGTGGTCTGCATATGACCTGTCAGTGCAGGTGTGCTCTGCGGAGCCTAGAGGCAGGTCCCAGTCACTGCAGAGATATTGAAGTTGTCCATTATAAGGAGTGCCTTGCCTGCGTGTGTCAGAGATGATGTCAAGCACTGAGTCACATGACCCCATGTTTTGCTTGCCTGTTCCCGTTCTGGTGGTGAATGTTATTGGAAACTGTGCAAGACAGGCAGTATAGGAGCAGCAAGAGCCTTACATGTTATCTGTACTCCCAGGCCTGACAGGTGCAGGTCATCTGTGCCAAAGTATCGTGTTTTGTTGACCATGTCCTTCAACGCAGACAGATATTGGATGCCTGTGGAATGACAGCAGAAGCATAGGCAACTGTTGAAGTGCAACAGTCAGTCATTGTACAGTGGTGTCTAGTCTGGATGAATGCAGAATGCTCCCCAGGGCTTGGCCGATACCTTCTGGGCTACAAGACCGGAGAGCTATTGCATGTCCCTGCACATGTACTCTGGGAAGTTACATCTCAGGGCAGTCACACTAACATGGAGAATGACAGTCAAATTTGCCTGGTGAGGTGTGGCATGGGTGCATAGGTTATGTTGCAGAACCAGTTACCCGACAGCTAGATGTAAGTAACTATCGCCTTGTGTAGCCTGCTGAGTGGGACATCAGTGTGACCGCCTACAGAGTCACCTATGACTGGTGTGTTGGGTATGTTATAACACCCTATTGGCTGTATTTGATGGGCACACATGAGTCTGTAGGCTATAAGTAATTGTTGTTGTGTTTGGTGATGGGGGCTGCCTCTGGTGCCTACACAGACTATGGAGAGGTTCTGCAAATGTCGTACTCATACTATGTGTGGCCTGTGGTGGTGGAGATCTTGTGAGACTATGTGATGAGTGGGGTGTGTTGCAAATGTTACATGCCCCCACATGAATGTCAGGTTCAGTCTGGGTTGGTGAGAGCATTACCCCCAGCATGGCTACATATGTGCATCTCCCACAGGCTGTAGTGTCATATATTGGGAGGTGAGCATTGACTGTGTATATGAGACAATTGTTCTATTGCCACATGTTCACCATATTCATCATATAGACAGGCAATAGCACTGGTACGTGACAGTTGGACATGCCTGTATATTCAACCATGTCCCACAAGATATGTGAGTTACGTGTGTACAACAGCTATTGTACTGTAAGCAAGCTGAAAATGTAAGGACAGACAGTGTACTTGTAAGAAATGAGTTGGAATGGGTGCTATAGTAATTAGTAGCTCATGAAGTGCTCATAAGTTCTGAACATGTGCTGAGCATGAATATGCAATACAGATAGGGTGTTGGATAATATCAACCCACTGCAACCCACAAGTGGAGATGACAGTCATAATTGGAGGCACTGCACTATTATCCTGCTGAGTATGGCCTGCAAGTCTATGAACCTTTATCAACGTAGATGTTAGCAGTACAGAAGTAGATGACAGTATGGATGATTTCACACTGCATAGCATACCTGTGACAGGTCATAGGACATCATCACCCATACCATGTTCCAGCTACACTGAGTATACTAGATGTACCTTCGTATGTCACAGGAGTGTTCTACAAGTGGCCTGTTGACAGAATCAACACTACAAAAGGTGTCAGAGTAACATGTGCATATTACACCAGTGGCAGCTACAGTAAAACAGTGTTAATGTTTTGTACTCCCACCTCATTGTAGCCCATACCTCACAGGCAAATGGGAGGCATCTGTGTATGTAAGGATGTGAATGGCCATGACCTTGGAGCAATAGCTGTCTCAGTGTTGTGGACAACATACAGAATAGGCTTTGTGGGTGAGGTGTGTGACATATGTGCACAATCTGACAGCTGATAATAGCATTGTCACTGCTAGGTGAATAACCCTGTACCCATTAACTACCACCTAGGCAGCGGTCAACATTATGGACACTGTGTAAGGGATGGTGCTGTGCAGTTCACCTCCCTGAGTTGGTGACGTCTCCAGGCCTATTAGGTAGTCATACGAGGCACCCATGTCATGACAGGGTGCCATCCATGAGCATGGAGATCATTGGACAGGCATACTCAACACTCGGGTGACCAATATCGGATCACATATCACCTTTAAGGGGTATTGGCCATGCATGGATGGGCGATACCAGCCTTCACAATTCTCACCTCCACTATGCAGCATGCTGGCTACCTTGCATAAAGACATGTGCTAAACTGTGATGTTGGACATGCTACACGTACATATCCTGATCTGAAAGACATACGTCATGGACTGCCACCGTCCTACTACAAGGATCGCCACATGCTGGACAGATCCCTGTGCCGTACATGTTACATACTCCCACCATACCATGCAACCCTGTCCATCAAAGCTGCACATGTCATCTCTGTCATACATGGTGTGATGACCGCATGGTAGATGTATTATTAACCGTCTGGATTAGTAATGTGGCACTGATGCACCTCGCGGTTGTAAAATGGCTGTCGGATACAGCTTGGAAACCTTGCCCATACATGCTATAGTTGATAACCATCCCTGCGAATGATGTCCGGCTAGCCATTGTCCCATGTCTATCACATGTGCAACACAGGTGATCCGTGGCAGGATGTTGAACTGCTGTACAGTGCCGTGTAGATGTATATGGAAAAACACATGTGTGTAAAGGTTCCGTGCGTATGTGTGCATTGTCACTGCTCATGTCCATTAAGGCAGTGTATGTGTTGATATGTGACATATACACAGCATCAAGGTCAACAGCATCACTGTGGTCACATCTAGGTTTGTGCTGATAGGTAAGAACACCAGTACAGGCAAACAGACATGCCCACATCAAGACAGCATTTACATGGAGTATGAACAATGTAATGAGGTGACACACATATATGGTGATGATATCCAGTGCATAATGGGTGTTACATGTTTGTGACACAAACATGTCAGTCGTGTCAGTGTCATGATGATTTGCAAAGATAACTGTGCAGATGTACTAGATTTAATACAAATGTATGTGCAGCTGTATCTCTGTACATCTCTGTGATACTGTGACCTGTCACCATCATTATGTCTTCCAGATAATGCCTCGTTCACGCCTGCCAGCATACAGCCGCCAGGAGGATGATGTCCTCATCCCGTACCTCCATGAGAACTACGAGGTGTTGTTCAGCCATGTGCCACAGCATGCCCAGCAACGTGATGACCTGTGGCAGGACCTTCGCAGGAGGGTTAATGATGTGGGTGTCCATAACCGCACCTACCAGCAGGTGCGCAGACACTGCACGGACTTGATATGACATGTGAAACAGCATGCTACTGCAATCGCCAGGGAACAAAGTGGAACAGGTGGTGGGCCACTAACCCAGCCCCCACTCACACCCACCAAGGAGCTACTGGCCAGCCTGGGGACACCCTCAGAACAGCATCCACAAACACTAGCTGCCATTGTGGAGGTGGGTGTCTCCCAACCAATGAGCCTGGAGTTGCCTGGTAAGTCACTACTGCACATATGACTATTATATTCCATTTAGTTGCATGTGTCACTGTACAAGATGTAATGTAACATCATATGCAAGGTATGTTTACACACATGTTGCATACTACAGTATACTACCCTGTGTATGCACACATGTGCATACTAGATGCTATTGTACAGGTGAATGTGTTAACATGCAGAGTGCACCCTGTGGTTGTCATACAGTCATGGATAATGTTCAAACTGCTGTGTCACCCCTATACAGGTACCTCTGGCGTGCTGCACAGACATCAGTCCATTGCAGGTGAGACTGTCATTAGTATCAGGCATGTTAATGCATATATCTATTCGCCATGTGGCCAGTTAACACATGTACACATGATGTATGGTCCAGTCATGATATACAGGTCGCATCTCCCATCATTCACACTGGCTACCCATGTGCAATATATACAGAAGGTCTTTGGCTAACAAAGTTTGCAGATGACTGCAAACTAGGAGCCATAATCAAAACTCCTAATGATGTGGACAAACTACAAAAGGGCCTCAATGAGACAGATACCTGGTGTCAAAGCCATGGCCTGAAGCTCAATGCCAAAAAGTGTATTGTCATCCCCTTTGGTAAAAACTCTGTACCTATGAACTACCACATAGCTGGTAGTCTACTTAATGCCAAAAATGTGGTAAGAGACCTTGGGACACAGGTGGACAGTAGTCTCTCCTTTGATAATCACATCGCCACAGTGGTCAGGAAATCCTTCAACATGGCTCATCTCATCACAAAAGGATTCTCATCCAGAAAAAAGAGGTCATTGTTCTCCTCTACTCATCACTCATTAGACCCATTATAGAGTACAACGCCCCTTTTGGTATGTACCTCACAAGACATCTACAACAACTGAAAAGACCACAGAAATACCTCACAAAGAGGATTACTGGCCTCAAACATATGCCCTATGCAGACCGTCTCAAAAAAGTACAGCTTTACTCCATCGCATATTGCCTACTCAGGGGCGATCTCTGCCTAACATACAAAGCTATGTCAAACCCAGAGCTGTTGGACATGCTCCACTTAAAGAAATCCCAATCCCTCCGAGCTACACGCTCTAGGGACGTTAACCTTGTCACCACAATAAACAGAACATGCTGGAGGGATAGATTCCTGTCCCAGAGACTTCCCATACTCTGGAACAGACTACCTATCTATGTCAAACAGAGCTTCTCATTAGCACTCTTCAAGAAAAATCTTGATGATTGGATGGGAAATGGGAAATTCACCCCGGGGATCACTTCTGTGGCTCTGCTCGACAGGGGCACAGGAAAATAATTTTCTTGGGTGGCGAAAGCCAGGGTACATTTTTTGGCTACGCTTGTATAGGCCCTAGGGCTGATAGCCTAGTACCTACCTATGAACCTATGAACCTATGAACCTATACAAACGAAATGAAACACCAACATGAAACCACAGTATCTGTCATTGCTACATGTGTGGACAGCTGTGCATACAACGGTGGAGGTGTTGTTCAATGTAGGCATATGTACTATACATTGGAACAACACATGTGTGGTACGCAAACAGTACCACACAGTAAGCTGGGATATGGGCAGCCCACAGGAGTCACCATTGTGTTATATGCCCCTGCAATGGGTGCACACATTGTGATGTGCCATCTGACATGTCCCAGACATGTAGTGTTCTGGCTGCAATATTGTCACACTATCCCATAACACATACCCCACATACCAAACATACAACCCATTGTCTGCATAGCCCTGTGGATGGTGACATATCTGACATCTATGGGTGTATGTCATATGGGACTACACAGACATGTGAGATAGATGGCCATCACAAACATTTGGCCAACACATGTTCACACATGGCCAGAGACATGTAGCCACACAGTAGATGTGATGTGTATACACCCTGTTCACTTTGTCCACACATGGTCCAAATATAACCTTAGTTGACTGATTATACAGTTGATGTGGTACACTGGACATCCTAAAAGCCTGTGCACAGCTAATGGATGTGTCACATAAGTCGACCATATAAGATGTGTTGAACATCACGACTTTGTCATAGCATGACAGTAGTCACCTGTACAGCTTCCATAGACATTGACACCACATCAGGCCACAGATACCATACATTTCCCTTGCTGCTGTAGGACATCACCGTCAGCTGTGCACCTCGTGTGTGTGGTACATCAATGTCATGTGGGACATGGTGTATAGACAAGTCTGCCATGTGTGGACATGGTTGCCAGGCAGCTAAGACTCTGTAGTAGTTGTGCAGGGGTGTCATCCATAGGTCTTCCAGTGACCTGTCACATGACACAGCATGGTTTGGTGTGTATACACCTCAGCAACGTGGGTCACAATCCACAGTTATGTCATGTGTATGCACACAGTTATGGCTATGCAATGTGTGCATATTACACACTGTGTAACAATATAGATGCCTCATGATGCCATGCAATGGCGCAGTGACTGTACTTCACACTGTATAGCAGTATAGATGCCTCACACTACCCTTCCATGCTCATGCACATTTGCTAAACATACATTCTATCTGTAGAGCATACAGACAACACTGCAATGTGATACCCATTACAATGCTGTACTTGTGTCAGGACACCATTGTGTCAGACATGTATGCATGTCAATGCACACGTAAGCAGATTACATGTCAAGGTCACTTCAGCCATGTGTACTGTTAATCTGTGCTGGTCCACATGGTGTATCACAGGGATGCATGCTTACTACCATGATTATGTGAACTGCATGGCTACTGATATGACACCTGCTTGCTGTTGTGTGCAACCCAGGGAGGTATGCTAACTACCACTATTAATGTCTGAGCTGCATGCCGTCTGCTGTATCACATGCATGTTGCATGCCGTCTGTCAAATCACATGCATGGTGTGTCTGTGTGTGTGTCTGTGTGTGTGTGTCTGTTTGTGTGTGTGTGTGTGTGTGTGTGTGTGTGTGTGTGTGTCTGTGTGTGTCTGTGTGTGTGTGTGTGTGTGTGTGTGTGTGTGTGTGTGTGTGTGTGTGTGTGTCTGTCTGTGTGTGTCTGTGTGTGTGTGTGTGTCTGTGTGTCTATTGTAATGTAGAGTCTTTCTTTGCATTCACAGGTGATGTAGGTGCATTACCCTCCTGCGGTCCATCTGATGTTAGTGTCCCCACAGATACTAGCAGTGATGAACATATGCATGAGGTACAGGCAGGGTTGTCAGGGGCTGACTCTGTGCCAATGGTTGCCATCCCAGCTATGCCCCCCTCTTCCCTGCACACAGTTCTCATGCCAACACATACCCCATCACCAGTGGCCATAGAGGAAGGACAGTCAGCATGTGTTAGCTTGGAACAGGAATGTGTGGTGGCTACAGAAGGTGTGTCTCCACACCATGGTGTCAGTGTAATGACTGCAGATGTGTCACACAGGAATGTGGCCAGTGGTGCTCGTAGGAGGACCTCTGGCAGACATGCACCTGCAGGACAGAGCGCAGCAGCTGGTGTCACCAGACGCATGTTCCAGACTGTAATGGCGGCACAGGCACGTGCTGAACAGCAGAACAGAAAAGGGCAGAGGCTTCAGAGGGCTGCTATCCGTACTGTAAATGACAACATCCAGGCATTGGCAAATGCTCAACAGCAGACTGCTGATGTTCTGGACAGGCGATTGGGTGACATGGTCGGAATCCTTGACCGTGGCATGGCAATCCGCGAGCGTGAGCTGTCTGTGCTGGAACATCTGGTAGGAGTGAGGTGTAGGCAACATGGACGTAGGCCAACTACACCACCTAGTGCAGGTCAACGTAAATGAGCCACCTCACATGCCCGCTCCCATAGTGCCGGTAGCAGTAGCAGTGCAGTTGGTGCTGCGCTGTCCACACCAGGACACAGCAGGCCATGTGGATGTGGCCCTGGACATTCCCAATGGAGACATGGTTCCAGTGGACATGTGTCATTGGACAGTAGCCAATCTGTACCTCCACCTGGTAGTACCCGTGCAACCCCTGGCAGGCACAGGTCACGTGGCTGTGGCTGGACCCAGTGAGCTGTACATCCTGGTCTGTACAATCTGGAGCTGTCAATAATACCCCTGTGTAGGCCTGGCAAAAGGCAGAACTGTGTGCACTCATACACGCACACAGCAGAAACATCTGTAGGGCACCGCAACACCCACATGCATAATGACCACACATGTCCAATCAGATCACCGGCTCTTACCCACACACATGATGTCATCCACTGGTGCAGCCTATGCCCCTGGCAAACATTATCACCCTGTGCATATGATGATGCATGTGCCGCATCCCTGTCATCCACACCATCGGTGCAGGCACATGCTCAAATGATCTGATGCACAGGGTGAACAGAATAGTGAGAGAAGTGTATATTACATTAGTTGTGTACTGTTGACATGCACCAGACATACCATGTAGTACAGGTTTATAATGCATTGTTATATGTTCACAGTATGTGTCTTGGTAACAACAGTAACAGCATGTTGGTAATGATGCCCGGGTTCCCCCCTTATGGTCTACTTGCATGTGCCAACAAGTAGCAGTGTTTGCAGTTTCCCATGTGTAAATGTGGAGTACTCACAGGCATGTATGACAATACCAGCATGCTATACGTAGCCTCAAACTGACTGTTAGAAAGGCTACCATACCACAGATGTCCACACATCTACTGATCCAGAAGCATGTGGGCTGTTTAATAGGCTACAGTAGTTAGGGACGTGACATCCATACCAGGTCACATCACAGGTATGTTGACATGGTGCGGGGGGGGGTTTACACAGTGGTCTTACCGATGATAACGTTAGAGGCCACTTGATAGCATGAGGTCTCACTGTGTAGCAGTAATACCCTGTTACATTACAGGATGAGAACACACACAGACATGCACAGAAACACACAGTAGCATGCCCACACTCACGGGGTCAACAATACTATAACGCACACTCGATAGTGTTGAGGTGAGGACCCCTGCCAATGTGGTAATCACCCTCACAGTACTGTGCACCCACATGACGTGACACAGAGAATGAACGTGTACACGTAGCCAGTAAGGCTGAGACCAATGGCATCAACAGGGTAGTAGACTGCATCACCATGAGGGGTTAGGGATCCTGTCTGTTCTCTATGGTAGCATACACCCTCACTCCATGCACCAGACAGCCATACACACACACACACACACACACACACACACACACACACACACACACACACACACACACACACACACACACACTGTGGAGTCCACAAATGTCATTCACATACAGATAGCTGACATGTATGTGATACACACACCACCCTTGCCTACGTCATGCTTTCCACACTGCAGTATGTACAGATCTCTACAACAGTGTACATGGATGTGTAATAATTGGGATGTATTCCCCACCATATGTGGCATATATGGTCACACAAGCAAACACACATGGCAGTACTGTGAATAATACACCTGCTATATGATGATACATCTGACAGACATGCAGCAGTATTGACCGCATTATGTGTGCTAATGCTACCTTCGGCAATTGTGCTGCTATATGCACATGGAAGGATGTAAGTGTTACAGGTGTCAAGTGACTTACAGTCAGTAACACCCTGACCGCTGTGTAGGTTTTATGTCTTCACCATCAAGTAACAGTAACATAGCGTAATGTTTGCACATGTAATGGTAGGATGCTTTGTGACACACCTGTGAGCCGTCCTCGGCAAACATCCACCTGCAAAGGTGGATCACCACTTTATGTACACACATCCATCCATACCTGATGTACATTCTGCCATACTGTCAGTATTTCACCATATACAGGTGCCAATGATGGTGCTGCATTGCAACTGCATGTTGTAGTTAGGCACAGATGAATTACATACATCAGCTACTGCACATGCATGGTAGCTGCATGCACACCACTACATGTACATGTGTGTTGGTCCTACATGCCCGTCATGTAGCCATGTTTGTATGCATTGCAATTGGTGGACATGTGTGATGACATACATAACACATGGACTGTTGTATGATATGATGTGTGTCATGGGTAACTAGTACAGAGGGAATGTTTCCTCGGTCAACATTGCTACCTCATGTACTGTTAGCATTCAACAGCCATGGACCTACCTTCCATGTCCATGCGTGTGATTGCTGTAGCCATTTGTCTGCACGGTGGACAGCAAAAGCTATGCTATGTACATATGTGTTGTGTGTGTGGTCCATGCACATATCCACTGCGATTACATGTATGTCATATCCAAACATGTGTGTTCTTTGGTGTACAGCGACAGTCATCTGTCACAGCTGTGTAAGACCCAGGGCCCCTGTTATGTGTAGAACAGACCTGGTTATGTACAGTGGGATCATTGCATTGCATAACACATGATGGAACCCTGTCAGTACATGTGTAGTCTGCACAGTTGCTGTAGACTTATGTACAGTCCACTGGTCATGAGTCACATGGTGTTGTGATAATGTATGGATATGTGTTGCTGGTCCAAGGACATGGTGATGTCTGAGGGCTACATAGTAGAATGCGGCATTTACCTCTGTGATCTTCACCTGAGACATCTGTGATGGCTCTTGAGCGTGTACTGGTCAGTACATGTGAGTGGCCTTCATGTACGTGGAGACAGTAACACCATACTATGCTCTTCCATGCTTAGAGTCCGTGTGCATGCAAGACAGCCCTTTGCTACTGCTAAGTGTGTGAGCATGCCCAGTACGCTGTTGTGTAGATGGACACACAGTACATTCCAAACTATGCTCTTCCATTCTTAGAGTCCATGTGCATGCAAGACAGCCCTTTGCTACTGCTAAGTGTGTGAGCATGCCCAGTACGCCGTTGTGTAGATGGACACACAGTACATTCCAAACTGTGCCCTTCCGTGTTTAGAATCCATGTGCATGCAAGGCAGCCCTTTGCAACTGCTAAGTGCATGAGCATGCCCAGTACACTGCTGTGTAGATGGACACACAGTACATTCTAAACTGTGCCCTTCCATGTTTAGAATCCATGTGCATGCAAGACAGTCCTTTGCAACTGCTAAGTGCATGAGCATGCCCAGTATGCCGTTGTGTAGATGGACACACAGTACATTCCAAACTGTGCCCTTCCGTGTTTAGAATCCATGTGCATGCAAGACAGCCCTTTGCAACTGCTAAGTGCATGAGCATGCCCAGTACGCCGTTGTGTAGATGGACACACGGTACATTCCAAACTGTGCCCTTCCATGTTTAGAAACCGTGTGCATGCAAGATAGCCCTTCGCTTCTACTAAGTGTGTCACTTCTACTAAGTGTGTGAGCATGCCCAGTACGCCGTTGTGTAGATGGACACACAGTACATTCCAAACGGACGTGTGATACTAAGTGTGTGAGCATGCCCAATGACACCTTGTGTCGGTGATGTGCCTCTGTGTATGGGCATGGCCATTGACATCCTGTATAGCGATGGTGGTCATCCAGGCAACAGATGTCCATACCCCACGTCAGGATGGATTCCTACATTGAACAAACTGGTTGACTGTCTTGAAGGGTGTACTGTCTGTGGTGCATCTCATATCTATATAGTGTTGTAATAGTGCTCCGTAGATAGGCAGTTGTCCCGCTCACACCACTGCCGTGTGCTTGTCTACATCTACCTTGGGACAGTAATATGCTTTTAGACTGCTCACTCTCTATACAGTCCCTATCGGCGTCTTTGCCTTTGCGGATGATGTCATCCACCTAGAAGTATGCCTCTGGGAGTGCTGTGTTCCAGTAATCTCATTAGCGCGTTCTGTAACTGCGTAATGCTGTAGTGTGATAAGGTAGTTAGGTGTATGTTCGACTCCCAGCCATGCCAAGTGGGTGTCTGTGTGTGTGTTGCCAGCTGCCTGGGGACAGAGTAATGCTTTTAGATGGCTCACTCCACATACATTCCCTGTCGGCGTCTTTGCCTTTGGGGATGATGTCATCCACCTAGAAGTATGCCTCTGGGAGTGCTGTGTACCAGTAATCTCAATAGCACGTTCTGTAACTGTGTGATGCTGTAGTGTGATAAGGTAGTTAAGTGTATGTTCAACTCCTAGCCCTGCCAAGTGTGTGTGTGTGTATGTGTTTCCAGCTGCCTGGGGACAGAGTAATGCTTTTAGATGGCTCACTCCACATACATTCCCTATCGGCATCTTTGCCTTTGTGGATGATGTCATCCACCTAGAAGTATGCCTCTGGGAGTGCTGTGTACCAGTAATCCTGATAGCGTGTTCTGTAACTGCGTAATGCTGTAGTGTGATAAGGTAGTTTGGTGTATGCTCGACTCCCAGCCCTGCCAAGTGTGTGTATGTGTGTGTGTGTGTTTCCAGCTGCCTGGGGACAGAGTAATGCTTTTAGATGGCTCACTCCGCATACATTCCCTATCGGTGTCTTTGCCTTTGCGGGTAATGTCATCCACCTAGATGTATGCCTGTGGGAGTGCAGTGATGCTGGAACTCGGTAGCGCATTCTGTTACTGCATAATACTGTAGTGTGGTAGACTAGACATGTAGATGCTCGATTCTAAGGCATGGCAGGTGTGTGTGTTTAGCAGTTATACCATATGTGTTGGTATCTGTGGGTGGCTAGCTGTGGGATGTGTTCAGTGTGTTTTGTTACTGACCTATATAGTGTCCACAGCCCACATATTTTGCCAAGACACTGGGTTGTCAACACATACATTCACCAATAGGCCTGGTGAATAACTGTCAGCAGCCCTACTCTTACCCTTGATACGGTCTGACCCGTGTGATGCAACATAACACACGTGCTTTGATAGTAACAACACTACATGATGCAGGTGGCACATGTAGTTTCCTTTTCATTCCTGTCTAATACATTGCTGTCATGTGGTCCGCTGTTGTGATACAACTGCCATAGCTACAGATGTGTGTACATGTATATGTGTGTATGTATATATATATATATATATATATATATATATATATATATATATATATATATATATATATATATATATATATATATATATATATATAGGTTTACTATCATAAAATCGAAAAGCAAAATAAAATCCATCTCAATGTTCAAATTTAAACATCGGAAATGAACATTTCCATATGTCCCTAATGTCGAAAACAGCTGTGAATTGTCGAAAATGTCGCAAGCGACATTTTCGACAATCAACAGCACTCCCACCCATCCCATAACTCCCTACCTACCTAGCCTAAACTCACAGTTATGCATGGGGGCAAGCCCCCCTGCACCCCCTGTGGGGGGCTGCGCCCCCCACACCCCCCCAACTTAATATTCCAACTCCAAGATTGCACTACAGTGAGGAAAGGGATGTATTTCCCTAACCGCACTGTACCGCAACCCCCTCACATGAGCGAACGTTACAACTGCGAATGCACAGTCCATTCGCAATGCTAAGTTCGCTCACATAACCTGCCGAACTATGAAGTATTCGAACATCTGTTGTTCGAATACTTCATAGCCATGCAATTGCACATCGGCATTGTGATAGTAAACCATATATATATATATATATATATATATGTCCATGTATATATATGTATACAAGTAATATATATGATATATGTAGATGTAGAGGTGGACATAGATGTGAACATATATGTCTGGGGACATCAGCACTATTGAATGTTTGTGCCAGACGATCTGTACGTGATAACCTGGGATCTATTTATATCTGCCATGGCGTGGTGGTAATGCACATCGTCTGTAGTGTGCAGGGCCACGGGTTGTAGTCGTGTAGACACCGGTTATTTTGTTGCTGGGAAGACCATGGAACATCGAATTTGGTGATAGTAAGGCACCTGTTGCCAGTTGTGTACAGATCTGAGTTGACACTGAGCAGTGGTTGTTAATTTGGAGGTTCGGTATTGGTCATATAACTATTCATTAGAAGACTATACTATGCAGATGAGGTTGACTATAGTGTATCACATATATCATCAGGGTGTGCTGCTGGTCCCTGGAGTGTATGTGTGTAGTCAGCCGGGTGCAGGTCTGAAATATAGTTAACAGCATGGTAGGGGGGTCAGGCATACTGTACCTACATTGCAGAACTGTGCCTGGGGAGTGCTCCTGCCTTAGCACACCTAAGCTAGGGGTATGTCTATACCTGCCTGGTGACATTGGGAGGGATGACAGCAGTGGTGGGGTAGTCAGGGTGTACAGGCTGCACAAACAGCTGTTGATCAGCACAATCAGCAGATGACTTGGCCAGCCCACACATGAACAGTACGGTAATGCGAGCAAGCAGCATACACACAGGTTTCGTCCGCACTCTACACCACTAGTGTATACCTGTGAAGACATTTCACGACACAGTCCAACCAAATGAGATGGGCTGCAGCAGGCAACATATACCAACATATGCAGGAGGCTGGGGCAGTGAGGATGTGTATGCTACCAAACAACCCTTACTGGGGTGACATAAGACTTTATAGACCAAGGGTGACTTACCAGGGGCTACATGGGCTGGGTATGGTGGAGCACTATGGGGTGGACAGAGACCTCCTACAGCAGCTTGTTGAACTGTGCCTTCCACACCTGACACATCAAACAGGCCGAGGGAAACACATCACAGTGGATACTATGGTATGTGTCGGCCTAGATATACTAGCCACAGGTACCTCACACAGCACAACTGGGGATATCATGGGGATCTCACAGGCATCTGCATCCAGAGTATTGCATCAGTTCACAGATGCCATGTCAACACATGCTAGTGAGCATGTACATGTCCTCAACACACGTGATTTGTAGACCAGCAATATGCATCTCTTCAACCACATGGATGACTACCCTGGGGTACTGGGTGCTATAGCCTGCACACATGTACACATCAAAGTACCACCCGGTGAGTGGAGTAGGGCCTACAGTCACTGCAGGGGCATACCCTCCAACAACTAGGCCATATGCGATGGCCAGGGCATTAGATTGAATGTGTGTGCTGTCTGCCCTGGAAGCTATGATGATTCCGATATATGGCTTTTGACAAAGCTGTACCACACCTTTGCCAATATGGGCATCCCCTACTGTCTCCTAGTGGGGGATGCTGGGTAACCACTGGTGTTGTGGCTGATGACACCCATCAGCAATGCACACACACCTGAACACTCACACCATAATGAGGTGGACGCACAGGCACAACATATAATTAAGCATGTGTTTGGGATGCTCAGTTCACAGTTCTGGTAACTGGACACATCCGGTGAAGCCCTGCAATATTCACTAGCTACATGCGCACAATTTGTTATGGTATTTGCTATGCTACACAATCTGATCCTGCAGTAACAGTTGCAGCAGGAACAGGATGGGGCAGGGCCACACGGCCCAACACCACTGCCAAGGCCTGTACAGGCACAGTGTGACTTGGCGAAGCAACTATCTGAGCAGGGCCCAGTCGGCGAAAGGCCATGCACAGTATGACCTGCCCTTGGCAAAGAGGCAACACAAGGCATATGCACTGGCACAGTAGATACCCACGGATTTCCCCTCTCTGACCCGCACACAGTACAATGGATGCCAAACATGACACTACCTATGCTCAGCCATGTATAGGAGGTGCACTGTGTGCATCTGACATAGGCAGCCCTCCAACACCGTCCTCAGGTCCAGAACACCCCCAGGGTATGTCTATTGACCTAACAATTGGCAGTTGTATTAGAATGTGTATTTACCCATTGCTATGGTATGTATGTGAGCATACAAGAGACTTTGGTGGACGAATGTTAGGGCAGCAGACAGTACACATCCATAGTGGCACCATGACCTCTGTAGCACATACAGGGGTCACAATGGTAGCCTGTAGTACACAGGGTGTCCTAACCCACTGCAGATTATGGACTGACCATCATGTGTGTCTGTACAGCCCACAAACGTTCCATGCAGCTGGAAAGATGTGGACCAATACAGACAAATGATATATGATGGCCTATGGATATGCCCAATGAATGACCCCAACCCCCTAAGACACACACAGACTACAGCAGGCCAGGCAGTTTGATGTAGGTTGTGTAAGCTAGGATGTCGAACACCACTGTGCTGGTAATTAAAGCTGGGATCTTACATACCCTGGTATCCCTCCAACCAGCAATTTAGGTAGGTCCGCACACTGACATGGAGTACCCGGCATACCAGTACAGTAGCGGCAGATGTGTACAACTGTTGGCTGTGCCCCCCGTCAAACCTACACATGTGAGAGTCATGTGTGCCACCCACGGTGCTGTGTAGGACTGTGGTTGTGGTTGGATGTCCCCCCACGCTATGCAGACATGTAGCAACTGTCAATGCCACATGACCATTAGCTACCCTGCAGACACAGCATGACACCTGTCTGTGTAGAACGGAGGGGTCAGCAACACAGTACTAACTATCTGGACATGTGACACATGCAATACAGCTGACCATACTTGGCATGCTCACACACATGACGGTATGATGGTAATGTCAGTCGACAACATGCTTAACAGTCATACTGGGCTTGCTCACACACTGAAACACAGGACGGCCAGGCATGCATACACCAGTGGCCCGGACATATCTGCCAGTACATTGCTATACTGTTGGATGTCTGCGCTGTATGGTGTGCATGTGGTCTATTGTCTGTACATATGCCATGGTCTATTGTTAATTCACATGAGCTATGTGCGCAGGGTACTGCTACCATCACGTGTATAGGGCAGTTCTTTGTTTGCGGACAGGCCGACGCCTTTGGATACAGACTGGGAAAGGCACATTCCAGCAGGTTGGAGCAGTTGTGCGTGGGTTTGCACAGTGTTAAGCACTGCTGACCTGTGGTCACAGCACCTTATACACGTTTAGACTCCACATTTCTTTGACAGTGCACTACTGGCATACTGGTAGACAAACACGCTTACAGCCGCTCACTCACCGACATTTCCGCTTACATTTGTTACTCACGCTGGGTGTGTGCAATCCCTTGTGATGCGTATTACATCGGACTACATGACTACAGTATCGGGTATGTGTAACCATTTTGCGATGGCAGGCGTTCGACTGTACGGACTCGGCGGCCTATCCAGTGATGTAATCATATTATATGCATGTTCCTCATATGATCTGCTCCCATCTGCCTGATACATGGGAAATGATACTCTGCAATGCTGACATGTGACTTGAGTTTGTTAACGCAACTGTCCACCGAGTTATGCTACCGCATACCTACTGCACGTTGTCCACCTTTCAGATTGCACGACGGGAGACTGTAGGAGTGACACCTTTCCCACTTTGCATGTGACAGTCCCTCATTACGTATACCTCATGTGACAATACCAGAACTCTCCACCAATTGGGGACACATTTCTACAGAATCAGGGACAGGTCAAGAAAAAATCAGGGACACTTTTACAAAAGTAGTGCTATTAACTTGAAACATTGACAGAATCAGAGCATATGACTTAATACACATATTCTGAAGTAACAGTTGTTTATAACTCTTACTTATTGTCATTAGTCAGTAAGTGTAATTCACCACCTTTTCTTCAACAGCCACTAATTTTAGGAGGGATTAAGAGGGACAGAGTTAAACTTTCATAGGTTCATAGGTTTTCAAACTCAGGGACATACCTGACATTCAGGGACAGTTGAGTGGTATGGACAATACTCTAGCCATTGCAACTGTCCTGATTAGGGGACATTCGCATGTTGTATGTGTCTGTACTGGTTGCTTGTTACAGGTCTTGTATACCTGACACGTCGATATGTCATATGTAGTAGCATAAGCAACTTTACTGCTGCTAGACTACACTTTTATTTGTTCCGATATGTATATTTCTGTACTATGCATGGCTGTAGGTATGTTCTGCCCTGGTACGTCTGACATTTCTACAGAGCAGGTTCCACATTGGCCATTCAGAATGGTGGCGGCCCAATAGACCCTATA
>NC_056726.1:166608367-166635867 GCF_019279795.1 Protopterus annectens | reverse complement strand
TGTACACAAAACTGCCATTGGCACAAGGTAAGTCAATACCTGAACAGTAAATTAAGCTATCAGCATGTGTCGATACAGTATGTATAGCTTCATAGGTACATAGGTAGGTACTTGCCTAACCGCTCGAGGCCATTCATAAGCCTAGCCAAAATGTGTTTGCTGTCACCACCCCATTGATTAATTAACTGTCCCTCTGTGGAGCAGAGCCAATTGTGGGATCCCTGTGGTTGTTTCACTGTTCCCCACCCACTCTGCAAGGATTCTCTGGAGTGTTAGTGAAGGGCTCCATATAATGTAATCAGGGATGTAGCTCCAAAGCATGGGGTAGTACCCATGACAGGAATCTGTCACTCCAGCATCTTCCAGTTATGGTTGTGGCAAGGTGCAGCTCATTACAGTGTGTGGCTCACCGTGACATGGATTCCCATAGGTGGAGCATATCCATTAAGCCTGATTTGGACACGGCTTTGTTGGCAAGCAAATATCATCTCTGAGTAAACGAGATGCCACTGAGTAATGCAAGAGTTCATGCAGTCTGGCAGAAAAGGACACGTCTGAGGCTATTAATCCTCTTGGCGAGGTACGTTTGTGGCCCTTCCAGCTGTTGGATGTGTCTTCTGAGGTACATCCAAAATGGGTTATTATACTCGATGATGGGATTGATGAGTGATGAGTAAAGGGGCACAATAACCTCTGTCTGTCTAGATGCAAACCCTTAAGTAATCAGATGGCCTACATAGATGGATGTCCTAACTACTTCGCAAATATGATTGTCAAAGGAGAGATCACTATCTAATGTAGTCCTCACATACCCATTACGTTGTCTGAATTATAGTGTCTGCCACTCATGTGTTAATATGTGTGTGTGTGTAGTTTCTCAAAATGGAATGCCCATGCAGTATGTGGCCTTTAGCTGGAGGCCATGACTCTGACACCCTGTGTTGGTCTATGTGAGGCCCCTTGAAGGATGTCTGTGACAGCTGGACTGTCAGTTATGGCTCCCAGTTTGCAGTACTCACCAAACATGATCTGCTGTAGTCTACCTGTGTTATCCTGTACCTCTGAGAAGTATATGGCAAACAGTAGGGGTCCCAGGACTGAGTCCTGTGGGACACCAGTTGTGACTAGTCAAGAGGTGGACCTGGAGGCTGCTCGGCTTACCATGCAGGTTCTGTGTGTAAGTCTGTTGGCAAACCAACCTGTGATGTATGTGTGTATGTACTGGCTGGTGAGTTTATAAATAATACCTGAGTGGAGAATGGTGTTAAAATCCTTGGCAAGGTCCAGGTAGTATGTGTGAACTACCACACCCCACACCTAAAGTCTAGGTGATTGTAAGATGTCAAATAGGTTCAGTAGGCATGATCTGCACTCAGTCAAACTGACCTTGGTTGGGTCAAGTGTCTGGAGGTTATCATTGTCTATGTTAATGAGTGCCATGAGGATGCACTCCATAGCAGTGCAGATAAGGTTACTCAGGCGTATGCGGTGGTAGTTACCATGGTCAGTTGTGTCACCACCTTGGTGGAGTGGAATAGCTGCTGCCATGCACCATTGAATGGGCATGTAGCCTGTGTAGAGGTTGATGTTGAATTGCTATATTAGGCGGGGGGTCACCTAGTCTTGCAGTGTCTGCAGGATGCAGTCTGGGACACCATCTGCCTCCATTGATGCTCTGTCATGCCATTTGAAAGGGCCATTACCACCTGCATGTCTCTGATGTCTGGGATACTGTATGTTTTGGGTATTGTTGTGGGCCCTGTAGGGGGTGAAGCTTGCACCGAATGTATCATCAAGTGTGTTGGGGATATCAGTAGGGTCAGTATTTTCAGTGCAATATTGCACCAGCACAGTGTAAATCAGTGTGTTAGTGCTTAGATCCTTGACAAAGCCAAAGAAGCCTTTGTGGTCATCTTCCAAATCCATGCCTATTTGCCTGTGGATGTCAGCCTTGGATGATTTCATGAGTAACATAAGTGTCTTACTAATACTGGTCACGGATGTCTGCATTTCTTGAGATTTGCTGTTGTTCTGGACTACTGTCCTACTTCTGTTGTATAGCCTGTATATTGCAGGGGTCCAGCAGACAGGTGTCTTTGTGTGGGAGTAGCGAGTCCTGGTTTACCATTGATGGCATGACCCATACATCTTTGTAGGTGGTTATAGAGTCCATTTGTAATTCTGTTTGTATCTTGAGCAGTGTCATCCATAAACGTGGGGGCTGTGAACCCTCCCACCTCTGTCATTAGTACTGTGAATTTAGCTGTAGGAAAGGTATTCACTGTGTGTTCCTTGGGTGGGGGAGATGGTTGGGAGTGGAAATCATCAGTGAATAGTTCATGGTCAGATCTAAACAGTGACAGGTTTACCTCTGCTGTAGTGCACCTGTTGCACATGTCAGTGATTACCACTTCTAGTATGTTTTCAACTCTCGTTAGTCCATCTACCAACTGATACAGGCCAAATGAGTTGATAAATCCCAGGAAGTGTTGGGCCTGGAAGTGAATACTCGAGTAGGTTATCCAGTTAAGTGTAGGTTAGCCAACATTGACCAATAACAGGGTGTCTGGTAGGACTGTCATGTTTACCACTGTCTCCAGATAATTGTAGTGGTGCTCCTGGGTCATGGAGGGTTATCTGTAGCAGCTCACAGTTTGCATTGCAGTCGTGGCTGATGTTAGTTGCACATGGATGATCACAGAGGTATCATGCTGCCCCACTAACTTGGAGGTGTAGGTATCCCCGATGAATATGGATTCACCCCCTCCATGTCTGTGCCAGTCCATGTTCAGTGGCTGAAATGTGTGTTATGGGTTGTAGTCTGGTAATGCTGGTGTGCTCACAGGAGCCTTATACAGGTCCCAGTCACAGAACAGATGTTGATGTTGTCCATACTGAGGGGTGCTGTGAGTGCGTGCATGTTGTGAGTACTACCCCTGGTGTTGAGTAGCCTAACCCTCATTGATTCTGCTATTGTGCAGTTTATGGAGATGAGATTCACCTTTGAGACCTGCCTAAAAATGGCACCATGGGGGCGCCAATAGCCTTGCCCAGCATTCCAAAGCCTTAGGCTGACACATGCAAGTTGGTATGGCATTGTTGCAGGCATGTTTCCCATCTGTGCTTGTGTCTCATCTTTCCTGTAGGTAACCTACTGGTAAGCAGCACAAAGCCTGAAACCTATACAAGTCCACTAGCTTCCAAGATAGGCTTTTGGAGTGATTAAGTATCAGTAGTCTGTATGCTCTTGCTGTACTTAACTGTTGTCTGACTACATGGTGATTTTACACTGTATATTGTGATCAGAAACCTCTGTATAATCACATATGATGTTGGAGATGGCCTGCACTGTAGAGGTTTACATATAGATAGTAGGCTATCTGCCCAAGGGCATTTAGAAGCATAGCTACAGTGTGGGGGCTTTATCTGCACCATTGATGAAGTAACTGAGCCTCTGTCAAGCATAGCCAATGAAGTGATTCCAGGCAGAGTTGCTGGAAGCTGTTGAAGACTGGGGTGCTAAAGGGTGATAGGGGCACATAGTGATCTCAAAAGGGCATGTTAACATGACATCCCAACCGCATTCAATTTCCCCAACAGGTCTTGCAGCTATAAAACTTGAGTGGCTCCCCCACACCCTGGCTGTATGTTTCTGGGACACATGATCCCAGGGGTGTATATACTGTTGCCCAGTCAAACATCAAGGTTTCCCTTGAAGTGTGTCAGGGAGGGGCTATGCCAAATGTAGTTAGGATTTTAATGTATAGTCTCTCAATTCATGTGTTATGTGGGTATTTTGTGAATCTCACTGGGTGTGGGTGGCTCCGCCTGTTGTGGAGCCAAGCTTATACATAGGATTCATGGACATAGGAAATAGGCAGAAGGAACGTTAATGTCAATAGTGTAATGGCTACAGCATTTGCATAATATCTGTGCATTCGTGGTTCAAATCCCAATAAAGTCAGAGATGTTTTACATGTTACATAGTATACCTTAACCACAGCTTGCATATAGAGGTAGTATTCCTCAGAATAATAAACATTTGGAACACACATAAACCCATGTGTGCTGGAGAGTACAGTTAACAGACAATATAATGTTATGTAAGCACATAGTGAGATGTTACATCACTGAAATGTATATATCCTGAGTAATTAGCAGAAGTGGCCATATTTGCGTGCACAGGTTGCAGGATGTAAAGTTTGTTTAACTGTGTACAACTGCTGGTATAATGTTGCACAAGCACCTTTAAACCTGCTTACAACTGCTTAAATTAGCCTTATTCTGTAGTAAAACATGTCTAATACATCACAGGTGTTGAACCCTGGACCATGCGCACCCGAGTCATGGAACCTACCACTAAGCCATCTAATCTATACACACGTTTAGAGGTCATTAGACTACACCTTATACTACAGGCATTTCATAGTACTGACCACAAATGGGACAGTCACTTCGTGTACATATGTACAGTACATTGTAATGTACTGTAATGTGTGAATCAACATATACAAGTCTACATATGTATAAGTGTTACAAATTAATACTAAATATATCTATCTATCTATCTATATATATATATATATATATATATATATATATATATATATGTCACTGATGTGTGCACATAGAAATATATATATATATATATATATATATATATATATATACATACATACATACATACAGTAACATCTATAGCCATATATGTATATATATATATATATATATATATATATATATATATATATATATATATATATATATATATATATATATATAGTACCCGTGGTGGTGGTGCTGTCCGGTTCGATTCTCAGCTAGAGCGTCTTCTGCGTGGAGACATGCATGCATGAATGGGCATACCTTCTTGAAGATTGTGTATCAGGGCTGGTAACTCGGCACATAAAACTCAACTACCAATCATTAGCAGACCAGAGTTCCACTGTGGTGACCCCTAACTGGGAAAAGCCAAAAGACACAAACAAATATATATATATATATATATATATATATATATATATATATATATATATATATATATATATGTATATAAACACTTTGTGACACAGAAGCATTCCAAATGGATAGAAGTGTACGCAAAACACATGCAGCTCTGGTATTATAACTATTAATATTAACCTAATTCCCCATAGAAGCAATGGTTGCTGTGTATGTGGAGATTGGTGTGGGGGAGGACTGCTGGCTAATGGAGTATGCATCAAGGAGGGCCTGTGTCGGATGTTCATTACGTGAACTGGAGGGGTACACATGGAGTATAGGGACAATGTAAAAAGGACACAAAACAAGAACCATTCTCATCCATAATACACCCTGTCAGGCCACATTGCAACACTGACTTCAAGAAACATATGAACATTAACAGGTATCATACATATGTACCCCAACTGACTTACACATTTGTTTGCAGTAGTGAGGAATGGCTGTAGTACACTGTACATACTAAACACCATAAAAGTTGTACATATCTCAGATGCCTCAGTGGTAATGCCAGTGACTGTGGTGTTCATGGTCCCGGTTTCAAGCCCTGCAATGGCTGTTACATCATTTTGAGATCCCGAATAAGGGATGTTGGATGCAGGGTGATTAAAGCACTTTTAAGCAGTCATTAGCAGGTTATGACGCCAGTAAGTGCCGGTAAGCAGCACTTAAACATGACTACACGGATAAGCACCACACAGGTTTAACCTTTGCTGAACATCGCGCAGATCACGGGCAAAGCCGCTCACAACCGCTGAAATGTGCATTAATCACCCTTGCACTACCTGTGCCTGCTCTGACCACTGCCAGGATTAGAACACGCAACCATGTACACAATCTTCATAGTAACCTACCACTAAGCTACCTGAGATGTACCGACAGCAGTTGTGTATCCTGACAGGTTAAAACACAAAAGGGAGGATTGTGTGGAAATAGGACAAACCGACATGTACCCAATGAAAGGTGTATGCTATATATATATATATATATATATATATATATATATATATATATATATATATATATATATATTTATATATATATATATATATATATATATATATATATATATATATATATATATATATATCAACATATATAAAGAGAGAGAGAGGGAGAGAAAGAGATATATGTCGATATATAGGTATATACATATATATGTAGATATATAGATAGGTTAATAACATCTACACAACCCTGGAGGTACATATAAACGGGATACCTACCAAATACCGAATGCTTGACATACTGATGCACGTAATCCTGAGGCTTAAAAACCGAAAGACCACAGTACCAAAACACCAGAAGCATGAGTTTTAAAATCCCGATGTTAAGGGACTTTGAGTTAGTGCTTCTGGTGCTGCGGTTCAGGTAGGTTACTGTGTGTAAGTGTGTTTCTGAGGGCTTTAGTGTGTATAAGTGTGTGTTCTGAGTGTGTTGTGTGTTTGTGGGGACTGTAATGTGTGGGTGTGGGTTTGGGTTTGCCTTGTGTGTCTGTTTGTGCGATCTCAGAGGTAGAATATTAAAGTAGGGGGGTGTGGGGGATGTAGGGGGGCTTGTCCCCCTGCTCGTACATAGTTTAGGATGGTTTGTTTGGATGTGGTGGGTAGCAGTGTGTCTGTGTGTGCGTGTGTGTGTTCTGTGTTTGTGTTACTTTTGCAAGTTTGACTGTTGCAAGTTTGAGTGTTCGGTAATGTGGGGTTTGGGAGTCTGGGCCAGGTACTGTGGGCATCGGAATTGTGTGCGTTCGGGATTCCATAGGTATCCCGTATACAGCAGTTGAAGTGTTCATATATGAGTGTAACATGGACCATAGCAATCACACATTCCGCCACAACCAAACTATATGAACAAAGGATATGGAGAGTATATGCCTATACATTATTACAAATATGTGCTATGGACATGAGCCAAAGAGGGTCAGTCACCAACACAACTCCAATGACTGCAAATACCTATGACAGAAATACACAGACAACTTTCATGTGGCAACACTTTATTACATTCTGATGTATTGCCGAAAGGATTCAAGGACTAACATCACCTGCATGCTATACAGGAACCATTTAACTATGCCTTAATGAATCAGCCTGCAATTACCATATTATTAGTCCACTAAAAGATAGGTGTTCAAATAGGGAAGGAACCCTCACACACATATTGAATATGTATAAAAGCAGTTCCTTCACACCTGCATCTGCTATGTACACCCACCATCTCCCCCACACCCAAACCAATTACAATACATACTGTAATAGCATTACAAATCATTCACTCACTGTACAACATCTGCTGAAGCCTTAACATACCTTGTCAGAGACACACTGACATGGCCCTATGTGAAATAGCTGCTGATATACAATGGAACAGCTGCTGATGTTACAGGGTTTGTTTGCACTAATCCTGTTTCAGAGGGTTTTATGTACACCAGGAAGTGTTACCAATTACTGATTATCAGCACAGTATGATACACATTTACACCGAACCAAAGATGTCTGGTGAGCACACTGTAAACCACCTAACATTATATGCATAGCCATACAGCCTTGAGCTGCTCAAACATCCTTGCCAGACTGAAACATCTGCAGAAGTATCAGGTACAAACAAGCCCTGCATAAGTAGCAATGTTCTGAAATATAACAGCTGTACTCACATGTAGAACAACATCTTCTTGGCATTACACACAATCCACGGGAGTCATGAATCTAATATATCTCTGTGTGTCTCCATATAGTTGTTACAATACATCACAAACAACACATCCAGTCCGTCTTCCTTGAAAGTAAGGCAAATGGACAACGCCCAAGTGGAGTACTCAATTATACCCCACTGTTGCCATGGTATTGGCTAATGGAGTAGCTGCACAGCTGATGTGCACGTAATAAACTACTTTGGAACATCAATTGGTGGTCAGGATAGCACATGTTACTGATATCTAACTATAAAAGGATGGGTTGTCACACATTCAAACCATCTGTATATACCAGCAGAACATTACAAAGAAGATTGAAACACAAACTGAAAAAGATTGAAATAACAGTCAACAACACCTCAAGTTACTAATAAGGTATGTAGAACACTCAGTATGTCTGTGTATATAGTACCTCTTCTGCAATAATTAAAGTGTATGCAATGCATATAGTGGAAACAGTTATCTTGTAGTGATGTATTGTTGAGCATAGTAATGCTTGTAGTATTTATGTGTGTACTGCTGTAAATCACAAGGCAAACACCTCATACACCACAAGGGATGCTATATAAGGGCTTTGAACCCAACAATTCCTCTCCAGCCACTGTCAGTGGCAGGGTTGGTCCAATAAGTGCATGCTATAACAGGGGATAGTATATGTTGCTATATTGTAACAGTAGGCATATGTATGGGTGTATTACTGAGAATAACATGTCGAAGGTTGGCCTACTGTGCTATTATGATTTGCACTGTGGGATATTGTTCCAATAACTGTGTAATGTACAATATTGTAGGCAGATATGTATTACATTTTACATAACATTACTGTTATGTTAGGCAAACAGTTATATATATTGGCGTTTACAATACACAATAACTGGATACATATGACTTGTAGTCATCCGACAGTTTATCAGCATGATAGCAAAGTAAAATGGAAGAGCTAGTTAACTATCCATGCACATAAGACATGTAATAGGTTCATAGGTTCATAGGTAGGTACTAGGCTGTCTGCCCAATGGCATTTATAAGCTTAGCTAGAGGGTGTTGGCTTCTGCCACCCTCTTTGGTTAGTTCCCTGTGCCTCTGAACAGCAGAGCCATTAGTTCCCTGTGCCTCTGTCCAGCAGAGCCACTGCAGTGATCCCCGGGGTACATGTCTGTCTCCCATCCACCTGTCAAGGTTTCTCTTGAAGAGTGCTAGTGAGGGGCCTTGCCTGATGTACATTGGAATCATGTTCCAAGGTGTGGTGAGTCTCTGGGTCAGGAATCTATCCTTCCAGCATGTCCTAGTTATCATTGTGGTAAGGTTTATATCCCTAGAGCATGTGGATCTCAGGGGCGTTTGTTTAGGTGGAGCATATCCATCAATACTGGGTTGGACATGGGCCTTGTATGTCAAGCAGAGATCACCTCTGAGTACGAGGTATACAACTGAGTACAGCTGGAGTTTCTTTAGTTGGGCTGCATAGGTCATCTGTTTGAGGTCAGTAATCCTCTTGGTGTGGTACATTTGTGGTCTTTCAAGCTGTTGCAGTTGTCTTGTAAGGTACATCCCAAATGGGGTGTTGTATTCTTTAATGGGTTTAATAAGTGAGGAGTAGAGAGGCACAATGGCCTCCTTTGTCCTGGATGTGAACCCATTTGAGATTAGGGGGGCCACGTAGAAGGATATTCTAACCACCTTGGCAATATGGTTATCAAAGGAGAGATTGCTATCTACTTGGGTTCCTAGATCCCTTATTATTTTTTTCTGTATGTAGGGGACTACCACCTATGTGGTAGTCTGCGGGTAATTTGTTTTTTCCAAAGGGGATGACTATGCACTTTTTGGCATTCAGCTTAAGGCCATGATATTGACACCAGGTATCTGTCTCAGTGAGACCATTCTGAAGGGTGTCTGTATCAGCTGGGGAATCAATTATGGCCCCTAGTTTGCAGTCATCTGCAAACCTTTTCAGCCAAAGTCCTCCTGTGCTTGCCTGTACCTCAGAGAAGTATATACCGAACATGAGGGGTCCTAGGACTGAGCCCTGGGGGATGCCACTTGTAATTGGTTTGCAGTCAGACCTAGGGTCTGCAACTCTCACTGTGTGGGTTCTGTCCGTGAGCCACTTTGCAAACCATCTAGTGACATAGGGGTTAATGTTCAGGTTGATGGGCATGTCTATAATACCAGAAAGAGGAATGATGTTGAAAGCCTTAGTGAGGTCAAGGTAGGATGTGTGGACCTCCTTACCCTCATCTAATGCCTTGGTAACTGTCTCAAAGAAGTCCACCAGGTTTAGGAGTCATGGTCTGCCCTTAACAAAGCCAAACTGGGTGGAGTCAAATGTTTAGAGGTACCCAATGTCTCTGTGAATGAGATCCATGATGATGTGCTCCATAGCCTAGCAGACCAGGCTAGTCAGGCTTATATGGCAATAGTTCCTGAGGTCCGTTGTGGCACCACCTTTGTGGAGTGTGATAACTGTTGCTGTGCACCACTCTGTGGGTACGTAGCCTGTAGAGAGGCTGTGTTTGAACAGTGTGTTTAGATGAGGGGTTAGTTCATTTCGGAGCTCTTGTAAGACACAGCCTGGGACACCATCTGGTCCCATTGAGGCTGTGTTCTTGGCTTTGGATAGGGCTGTTTTAACCTGTGTGTCGGTGATTGCTGGGGTTGTACATTCTTCTGGTATGGTTATGGGCCTTTTGGGGGTGAGAGGGTTGTAAAGTTTGCACAGAACCTGTCTGCCGAAATTTTGGCAATATCAGTTGGTTCAGTGTATTGCCTGCCAGTCTGCACCAACTCAGAGTAGATCTGAGAGTATCCACGAGGGATCATAGTTTCTTGCTGATACTGATCAGGGATGTCTTTCCTTCTTGGGATTTTGCTCTTATTTGTACTAGTATCCTCCTTCTATCATAGAGCCTGTTTATGGCAGGGGTCCACCAGACTGGCTTCCTTTTCTTGGAGGAGTGAGTCTTGGTTTGCCTTAGGATAGCACAATCCATGCATTCCTGCAGATGATCATAGAGTGGCTTTGTATAGGTTTCAGCATCCTGGTCAGCATTGTCCATTCTCGTGGTGGCTGTGAACCTTTTAACCTCAATCTTAAGCAATGTGAAGTTTGCTTTGGAAAAGTATTTCACTTTGGTTTCCTTGTTTGGGGTTGTGGGCGGAATGTGAATATCCAGAGTGATTAGCCCATAGTCTGATCTAACCAGTGAGGGGTTGACATCAGGTGTGGAACACTGGTTGCCCATGTTGGTGATGACCAGGTCCAATATGTTGTTCCCTCTGGTGGGGGTGTTGACCAGTTGATCCAGGACATTTGAGTGTATACATTTGTGGAAGCTCTGGGCATGGGAGTTAGTACTTGAGTAGTTCTCCCAGTTAATGGTTGGGTAGTTGAAATCACCCAGTATTAGGGTGTTTGGTAGGACCTTCATATGTCCCAGTGTCTCCGGAAATGCAGATTGTGGGTCCTGGGTCATGGTGGGCGATCTGTAGCAAGCTACAATTTGGAATGCAGTTTTGGCCATTGTTAGTTGCATTTGGATGATCTGTGATGCATCATGCTGCACCACTAATCTGGAGGTGTGAGTATCCTTGATGAATATGGATACACCCCCACCATTTGGGTTTCAGTCCGGGTTCTGTGGCCAAAAGGTGTGGTATGAGATATAGCCTGGTAGTGCTGTGGTGCTCTCTGAAGCCTTAAACCAGGTTCCTGTTACTGCACAGATATCAATGTTCTACATACAGAGAAGTGCCTCGAGTGCATGCAATGTGAGGTCCAGACTTCTGGTGTTGAGTAGCATTGCCCTCAGTTTATGGTTACTTGTGCTATATACGGTGGTGGGTTTGTCTTTCGAGCCTTGCATAAATGTCCACATTGCCTAATATCCACCTCTCTAGTATTGTTTGCAAGCAATGACAGCTGTGCATGTGTACATGTTCTGCAAATGTGTACTGACCCTTGTTACAGGGCTGTGCCAAATGGCTATGTGCACACCCACATAGAGTGGATATTGACAGTAGAGACACACTGGTTAAATGTTTAGGTTTGTGTAGCCTAACCTCTCATTGGCAGACTAACAGCTGCTTGGAAATATGTGGACAGTACTGGTAATGAAACAGGGTGCATATCATCCTTAACTCTAGTGTGACATCTGCTGTAGGAGTGTAAGATGTAAGAAACCGCTGCCCGTGTGTAATAGCTGCTTCATAGGTGATGGCTTACACTATCTGATCATATCCTGATCATGTCGATATTGGCAGCAGAGTCTATTGATATTTGACTCTGTGTGGGGAGAGGGTGTCTGTGGCCAACAGAGCTCATGGTTCTGGTGGGTATGTGAGCATATACCCAGACAAGGATACAGCCCTGTTGACACATGCATCATGTGTACTCAATTATCAGGATGTGATTTGGCCCTCAGAGGGGGACTGCTACTAAACATAGCTACTATGTTCCTGTAATAGCTAGTGTTGCAACATCCATAACACAAATATGTACTTGTGAGCATCATTGTCTAAAACATCTGCATAAGCAGTAAGTAAACTAAATACAGTACATGGTACTTGTAGTACTGAATGCTCATACAGGCATGTCCACTAGTCAACTACTGGTGTTTACTAATGTTAGCTTTGTGTATGTGGCCATCCTGGGGGAATGCAATCTCTAAGACATGTACACTGCCAAACCCACCTAACACAACACCCCACACATTGTCTGGGATGCAGCTACAGGGGTGAGCTTGGAGGCAGTCCATTCTACACCCATGACTGGACTAGACAGTCAAGAGGTGTAGGTTAACACATACATCCCATCACCACAACCAACACATACCCTTACCAGAACACAGTAAGGACACACACACATGCCACCAGAATTCACACACATCTACAGAGGCCGCTAAGTTTCTGGCCAAGCAAGAGGCCTCCCAAGTTGGAATAGACAGACAACAGGATACAAAAACGGTATGACATAGTTTGCATAATTGTGTCACTCCTCAGAACACGTGGCCAGAAACATGGCCAACAGTACACATTTGTGAATGCAAACTCTAGCACTGTTACACACCAAGCTATATGAGGGCAAACATACTGTCAACTACCTGTCTGCCATGATTAGCCACATACCCATACACTCAGACCACCTTTTGAACTATACACGTCTCTGGCATAATCTATGTTTTTGTGCAGGACCTGTGATGCAGTAGCCTTGATTGCATGGAAACACATGTAGGAACCATCAGGTCTTGTAGCCCATGCAGTTATGTTCCAAGTCCTGGGTAGCATTCTGCCATTGGCCAGAATGATGCAGCAGTACAGGGACACGGATTGTATTCCACAATCGTGTAATGTACTGGTGTAATTCAAAGAGTATCCAGCATCTCTCTGCCTGGGATAACATGGTTAACAGAGCATAATGCTTTGCCAGACAGGTCCTGCACCTGTCACCCCTGAGCATCTGGATACTGGCAATGGCCTGTGCTTCCCCTATAGTGCCCTCATCATGCCAAGTTCAAGTGAAAGTCCACTGTGCAACAGGAACAGCCAAGAAATAAACTGTGGGTCTGGATACTCAATGATACAAATCAGGTACTCAATATGGACTCACGGCAATCTGAAACATGGGGAACATATCTGTGCAGTGATAATTATGGTTGAATGCTCTGTAGAGCACCCCTGCATGACAATGTTATAACACATACCTAACCTCATGGCCATAATCCTTTATTGGAAGACATGGCCCACAGGTGTGTCCAACTTCCTGAGGGATATGTACACCCCCACACTAGTTGCACTTGCACAACGTAAGATGCATTATGCTGAGCAACTGCCTTTGTGCCAAAGTTTAATCCAAAATGCACCTTGTGACAGATCATCCACCATACCTCAGAATTCCCAACTGTCATTGTGCTGTAATGGGGAATACCAGTTTTGTGACAGGAAACCATAATCATGGCCAATCAGCTATCCCATTATGAACTGGGAAGACTCATCATGCACCAACATCTGTGCTCAATGCATGTTGGATGTCAGCAACAGCAATGACCTGGATCACCATAGTCACACAAACAGGGTTAACAGTATGCCACACATGGTCAGTCTTCAAAGCCAATTTTATGCTCCTTAAGAGTGAAGTGGTGACTGTCATGGTATCCATGCAAATGTACAATGCATGTGCAAATGCTGAGTCCTACACAAATGCACTTTAAGTACTCACATATGTGCAGTGATTGTGCCAGTGAAACAGGAACAGGATTTAACCAAACACAAACATGAAGGCAAACTGGTGGTACCCTGCCTTAAACTGTATCACAGAAGGTAGTAACTGTTGCAAGAGTCAACACACATGAGTGGAAGATGACCTATGGTCAGCCTCTGTAAGATGCAGATACACCATATAATGCCACACAAAGCTAGTGTGAAACTAATCATCCACATATTATGAGGCCAACCACAGAGGATTCCATAGCTGTGTCATGAAACATAATGGCAGCAACAAGACCTGCTGTGCTTCACAGCATTATGGCATGAGATGCACTGCACCTACGGAAATAGCACCTGTTCATCCAGATAGGGTTTTTGATAACATAAACACACTGCCCCCCAACAGGTACACATTCATATATCCATGTACACTACAGAGCCCCTGTAACCACAACTATGCAGGTACAAGCTGCACTCAGGCTGCATGGGACCTGTCCACACCCCAGGATGTATCATACACATATGGCAAAACAATTTGCTCTCCACATAAACATCGTGTAAAACATAGCTTCATGTCAGGCTGTGTACACACTGAATGGTGCACACCAACAGTTTTCACAACCCAGAAAGGGGGAGACACCACTGATGATGGGATTTACTGCACTACTACCCTGCTGAGTCTGGTCTGAAAGGCCATGAACCTTGATCAACTTATTTGATGTCAGCAGTAAAGATGTAGATGACAGTAAGGTTGATTTCACACAGCATATCATAACCTTGCCAGGTCATAGGACATCATCACCCATACTGTGTTCCAGCTACACTATGTATTCAAGATGTACATTCCTATGTCACAGGAGTGTTTGGCAACTGGACTGCTAGCAGAACCAACACTACATAAGGTGTCTGAATAATACATGCACATCACACCAGTGCCAGCTACAGTAAGACAGGGTAATTCATTGTACTCCCCCTCATTGTAGTCTATACCACACAGTCTAACACAGAAGGCATCTGCCTATTGAAGTATGTGAATGACTAGGACCTAGGAGCAATAGCTGACTGAATGAGTGTTGCGGTCAACATACAGAAGGGGCTTTGTGGGTGAAGTGTGTGACATATGGCCACAATCTGACAGCTACATATTGCATTGTCACCCCTATGTTAATAACCCTGTACCCATGAACTACCACCTAGGCAGCTGTCAACATAATGGACACTGTGTGTAAGGGATGCAGCTGGACAGTTGTCTTTCCTGTAATAGTTACATCACCACACCTGTCAGGTAGTCATAAGTGGCAATTCTATTCATGACAGGGTGCCATCCATGAATATAGAGATGATTGTTCAGCCATACTCAACACTCAAGTGACCCATATCAGCTCACATATTTCCTTTAAGGGGTATTGCCCATGTTCAGATGGCCTACACCAGCCTTCCCAATCCCCCTCTCCACTATGTAGCATGATGCCTATCCTGAATAAAGCCATGTCCAACCCAATGATGTTGGACATGCTACACTTACACATCCTGATCTCAAACACATACGTCATGGACATCCACCTTCCTAGTATAAGGATCACCACATGCTGGACAGATCCTTGTCCCATACACTTTACATACTCCTGCCATACTATGCATCCCTGTCCAGCAAAGCTGCACATTGTCCCTCTTTCAGACATGGTGTGATGACCGCATGGTAAATATATCATTAACCATGTGGATCAGTTATGTGGCACTGCTTGACCTGGCCCCAGAAACCTGCCTGTCAGCTACAGCTAGGTAACCTTTCATCCTAGGCTCATACATGGCCTAGTAGATGACTTTGACCATACATGCTATAGCTGATATCCAACCCTGCGAATACCATCAGGCTAGCTAGTGTCCCATGTGTATCACACAGGGGATACATGGTAAGATGTTGAACTGCTGTACAGTGCCGTGTAGATGTATATGGCAAAACACATATATGTAAAACCTTCTGTGAGCGAGTCTGCAGGGTCACAGGTCATGTCCGTTAAGGCAGTGTAAGTCTTTATATGTGACATATACACAGCATCAAGGTTGACTGCATTAATGTGGACACATCCAGGCATATGCTGATAGGTAAGAACACCAGTACAGGCAAATAGACATGCCCACATCAAGACAGCATCCACATGGAGTATAAGCAATGTCATCAGGTGACACACACATATATGGTGATAATATCCATTCACCATTGAGTGTCAAATGTGTGTGACACAAACATGTCAGTGGTGTCAGTGTCATGTAGATTTGCAAAGACAACTATTTAATCATAATAAATGTGATACTCATGTATGTTCAGCTATAACTCTGTACGTCTCTGTGAGTTACTGTGACCTGTCACCATCATTATGTCTTCCAGGTATGCCATGTGCAAGGCTGCCACTTTATACCCGCTTGGAGGATGAGGTCCTCATCCCATACCTACTTGATAATCATCATGTACTATTCAGCCATGTGCCACAGGATGCACAGCAGCGGGATGCCCTGTGGCAGGAACTTCGCAGGAGGGTTAATGATGTGGGTGGCCACAACCGCACATACCAGCAGGTATGTACAGACCTAATTAGATGGGCAAAACAGCGTGCAAGTGCAACTGCCAGGGAACAAGGTGCAACAGGTGGTGGGCCACCAACCCAGCCCCCACTCACACATACAAAGTAGCTACTGGCCAACCTGTGGACACATGCAGAACAACATCCACAAGCCTTGGCTGATATCGTGGAGGTGGGTGTCTCTCAACCACCAAGCCTGGAGTTGCCTGGTAAGTCACAACTGCACATATAACAACTATATTTCATATAGTTACATGTGTCACTGTACAATATGTAATGTAACATCATATGCAAGGCATGTATACACACATGCCGCATACTGTAGTATGCTACTCTGTGTATGCATGCATGTGCATACTCCATAGTATAGTCTATTGCACTGGCATATGTGTTAACATGCACATTGCACCCTGTAGCTGTCATACATGTGTGGATAATGATCATACTGCTGTGTCACTCCTATTTAGGTACCTCTGGCATTCTGCTGCGACAGCAGCCCATTGCAGGTGAGACTGTTATTATTTATCAGGCATGTTAATGCTAAGATCTATCTGCCATGTGGCCATTTACCACATGTACACATAATGTATGGTCCTGTCACAATATACAGGTTGGACCTGCAGTGCATCACAATGGCTACCCATGTGCAATACTTGCAAACTATGTGAAACACCAACATGAAACCTCACAAACTGTCATTGCCAGATGTGTGGACAGCTGTGCATACAATGGTGGAGGTGTTGTTCACTGTAGGGACATGTACTACAGATCAGAACTGCACATGTGCGGAATACAAACAGTACTACACAGTGAGCTGGAGTATGGCCAGCCCACAGGATTCACCGTTGTGGATTATACCCCTGCTATGAATGTCACACAATGTTATGCGCTATCTGACATATCCATGACATCTAGTGGGCTGGCTGCAACACTGCCTAACTATCCTGAAAAACATATCCCACTTACCAAACATACCACCCTTTGTCAGCATAACCCTGTTGTCAGTGGAGCATATGACATCTATGGGTGTATGTCATATGGGACAACACAGACATGTGAAATAGATGCCCGTCACAACCATTTGGCCAACACATGTTCACACATGGCCATAGAGGATGGCCAGAGACATGAAGCAACACACACAGTAGACATGATGTGCATGTGTGTACACCCTGTTGTACATTGGCTCCACATGGTCCAACTATGGCCTTTGTGTAATGGTTATATTGCAGATGTGGAACACTAGACATCCTACAGGCCTGTGCACATCTTGTGTAGGCATGACATCAATCCATCACATAAGATGTGTTGAACATCTTGAGTGTGTCACGACATGACAGCAGTCACCTGTACAGTATCCACATACATACACAGACAACCACATCAGGCCACAGATACAGTATATTCCCTTGCTGGTGTCAGACATCACTGTCATCCTTGCTCCTCATGTGTGTGTGTGTGTGTGATGATGTACCAATGAGTTTGCCATGTCTGGCCATAGTTGCCAGGCAGCAGCAATATGGTTGCAGATGTGCAGGGGTGTCATCCGTATACCCTTCAGCGACCTGTGTCACACATTCCACATTATGGTTTAGTGTGTATACACCTCAGTGATTGGGTCACATTCCACAGTATATATGTATTGTATCTGAACACAGTCATGGCTATGAACTGTGTCTGTAACTCATACTGTATAGCAATAGAGAAGCCACATGATTCCCTGCAATGACTATGCACATCAGCTAAATGTGCAGTATATCTGTTGGGCAGACAGACAACACTGCGTCAGTGGAAGGTCCATGTTAGTATAACATATCCCTGCATTGGGACACCATTACTCCACTATATATTTGACAGGATACCATTGTGTTAAACATGTATGCATGTCATTGCACACTCAGCAGATCACATGTCATAATACATGTGATTGTCAAGGTCATATGCCACACATCAGGCAGGTGTACTGTTAACCTGTGCTGGTCTACATGGTGTAACACAGGGATGTATGCTAATTACTACTATAATTGTGTAATGTGCATGCCTTCTGCTGTGACACATGCATGCTGTTGTGCGCAACCCAGGGATGTATGATAACTACCACTATTATTGTCTGAGCTGCATGCTGTCTGCCGTATCACATGCATGTTGCATGCCTTCTGTCATATCACATGCATGTTGGGTGCCATAGCGTGTGTCTCTTTGTGTGTGTGTGTGTGTGCGTGTGTGTGTGTGTGTGTGTGTGTGTGTGTGTGTGTGTGTTTGTGTCTGTGTGGGTGTGTCTGTGTGTGTGTGTCTATGGTATAGATTGTAATGTACAGTTCTTGTCTGCCCCTCACAGGTGTTGATGTAGGTGCATTCCCCTCCTGCGGTCCATCTGATGTTAGTGTCCCCACAGACTCTAACAGTGATGATGAACATATGATTGAGGCACAGGCAGGGTTGTCAGGGGCTGAATCTGTGCCATTGGTTGCCATTCCACCTATATCCCCCTCATCCCCTCACACAGTTCTCATGCCAACACATACCCCATCACCAGTGGCCATAGAGGAAGGACAGTTGCCGTGTGGTAGCTTGGAACAGGAAAGTGTGGAGGCTATGGAAGGTGTGCCTGCACACCATGGTGTCAGCCAACTGACTGTTGATGCCCCACACAGGTATGTGGCCAGTGCTGCTCATTGGAGGACCTCTGGCCAACATGCCCCTGCAAGACAAAGCACAGCAGCTGGTATCACCAGACACATGTTTCAGGCTGTAATGGAGGCACAGGCACGTGTTGAATGACACAACAGAGAAGGTCAGAGGCTTCAGAGGGCTGCTGTCCGTTCTTTAAACAACAACATCCAGGCAATGGCAAATGCTCAACAGCAGCTTGCTGAAGTTGTGGATAGATGATTGGGTGACATGGTTGGATTCCTTGACCGTGGCATGTCAATCTGGGAGCATGAGATGTCTGTGCTGGAACATCTGGTAGGAGTGAGGCATTGGGCACATGGACATAGGCCAGCTACATCACCTGTTGCAGGTCTAGTGAACAAGCTACCTCACATGCCCGCTCCCATAGTAGCAGTAGCAGCAGCAGTGCAGCTGGAGCTGTCCAAAACAGGACACAGCAGGCCATGTGCACATGGCCCTGGATGGTCCCAACAGGGACACAGTTCCAGTGGACATGTGTCATCAGACAGTACCCAATCTGCACCTCTACCTGGTAGTGCCCGTGCAACCCCTGGCAGACACAGGTCACATGGCCATGGCTGGACACCATGAACTGTAAAACCTGGCCTGTACAGTCCACAGCTGTCACTAATACCCTTGTGTAGGCCAGATACATGCCAGAACTGTGTGCATACATACACGCACACACCAGAAACATATGTGGGGCACCACAACACACACAGACTCAATGAGATTAAAGGCCCTAACCCACACACATGATGTCATCCAATGGTGCAGCCTAGGCCTCTCGCAAACATTATCAACCTATGCATATGATGATGCCTGTGCCGCATCCCTGTCATCTACACCATTGGTGCAAGGACATGCTCATATGGTCTGATGCACAGGGTGAACAGAATAGGAAGATAATTGTAGATTACAATTGTTGTGTACTGTTGACAGGCAGCAGACATACCATGTACTACAGGTTTAGAATGCATTTTGTACTGTTAACAGTATGTGTCATGTGTAACAACAGTAACTGCATGTTGGTCTTGATGTTCTGCCTTCCTCCTTCATGTCTAATTGCATGTGCCGGTGGATATCAGTGTTTGCAGTTAGTGTCCCATATGTAAATGTGGACTACTCACAGGTATGTATGAAAATACCAGCATGCACTTTATAGCTTCCACATCACAGTTAGAAAGTCCCACATTCCAAACACGTCTACTGATCTACTGATCCAAGAGCATGATAGCTGTGTATTAAGCTACTGTGGTAGAGACGTGACATCCGTACTGGGTGACATCACAGGTACAGTTACATGGAGTGGGGAGGTAAGACAGTGGTCTAGCTGATGACAAGGGTAGACGCCAGTGGAAAGCATGTTGCCTCATTGGGAAGCAGTAATACATGTTCCCATGACAGGATGCGAACACACAAATACACCCACACACTCAGGTATTCACATACATGTATTCAGAGACACAGTAACACACCCACATACTCACAGATTCACCGACAAAGTAACACACACACACACACACACACACACACACACACACACACACACACACACACACACACACACACACACACACACACACACATTGTGCAATTCACTATTGAATACACCTATGTCACGCACATATGGATACCTGACATGTGTGAGATACACACCCCTGCCTATGTTCTGCTTTCTACATTGCAGTCTGTACAGATGTCTACAACAGTGTACAGGAGAGTGAGTAGCAACTGAGCTGTATTCCCCATCATACGTGACATATATGGACACACATACAACCACACATGCCAGTACTGTGAATCAAACACCTGCCTTTCTCATGATACATATGACAGGCTTACAGCAATATTGCATGCGCTACAAAGTGTAATGATGCTTCCTTTGGCAACTGTGCTGATATATGCACAATATATGCACACAGGAGGTCTTAACTGTTACAGGCGTCAAGTGATTTACCTTCGGTGTCACCCTGACTGCTGTCTAAGTTGTGGGTGTTCCCCTTCAGTTAACAAAACCATAGCTTAGCAGTTACACAGGTTATTGTAGGAATGCTTGTGATACACCTGTGAGCTGTCCTTAGCAAACATCCATCTGCAAAGATGCCCCACCACTTAGTTATGTCCACACATCTGTCCATACCTGAAGTACAGCTTACCGTACTTTCAGCATATCACCATATACAGTTGGCAATGTTGAGGCTACATTGCAACTGCATGATGTACTAAGACACATGTCACCTGCAAACATCAGCAACTGCACACGCATGGTATCTGAACGCACACCACTACATGTACATGTGTGTAGGTCCTGCATTCCTGTCATTTGGGCATGTTTGTAGGCATTGCATTTGGTGGACATGTGTAATGACATACATGACACATGGAATGTTGTATGATATGATAGGTGTAATGGGTGACCAGTACAGAGGGAATGTTACCTTTGTGAACATTGATATCCCACCTTATGTACTGTTAGCATTCAGCAGCCATGGACCTACCTTCCATGTGCATGTGTGTAATGGCTGTAGCCACCTATCTGCACAAAGGACAACAACAGCTATGCTATTTACATAAATGTTGTATATGTGTGGCATGTACATATCCAGGGCAGGTACATGTATTTCATATCCAAACATGAGGGTGTTTACTGGTGTACAGCAACAGTCATCTGTTAATGCTGTAAATAACTGAGGGACCCTGGTATGTGTACAGCTGACCTGGTTACAAACAGTGGTATAATTGCATTGCATAACACATGATGCAACTGTGTCAGTACATGCGTACTCTGCACAGTTAATGTAGAGCTAGGTACAGTCCACCAGTCAAAGGTCACATGGTGTTGTACTATTATATGTCATAGCACATGTATGGATGTGTGTTGGTGGTCCGAGGGCATGGTGGTGTCTGAGGGTTACATCCTAGAATGCAGCTTTTGACACTGTGACCTGCACCTGACTCATCTGTGATGCCTTTTGTGGGATTACTGGTCAGTACATGTGAGTGGCATTTATGTATGTGGGGACACCACCACCTGGAGCGGTCCGTACCTGTGGTATGGCCCACATGTCTGGTTCTGTGGTATATGGTGGTAGTGCTATTGTGCATTACAGAGTCTTCAGCCAGGTATTCCTCACTGCACAGATGTCAGTATTCTCCATTGTTGGATCTACAGTGAGCAGCTGTGATTATGAAGGCTACACATCTAGCACTGGTTAGCATAAGCATACAATGCAGTTATCCTCTAGGTGTCAGGGTGTTATTCTGTGTTTAGGACATTTGCCTTGGAATGGCACTATATAGGCGAATGCAACCTAGGTATTATCCCCACTCCCTTGAATCATGGATGCATGTGATCTGTGACAAAGGCCTGTCTTCTTTCAGTCATGTCATCCCAGAATGACAAACACTGGACAACCTCGTAATTACAGCAGGACATTGGCTCATTGTGTTGGTCAAGCAGTTGCCACCCATAGCATGACATCACTGCGAGTGGTAGTATTGTGTTTGGTATAGAATGGTACATCTAAGGTGACGGAGAGCAGCAGATGTTGTGTAGATGACTGGTGTCAGATATATGTAGTGCAGCGTTCCTGCTAATAATGACAACTACTAACACTGGTGCCCATTACAATGTGTTCTGTACATCTAACTGTAATAGCATGGCCACTGTGGCCTTCCGTGTTTAGAATCAGAGTGCATCTCAAACAGCCCGGTGCTACTACGTGTATGAGCATGCCCAGTATAACCTTGTGTAGTTGGAGACATAGTGCATTCCAAACAGCCCTGTGCAACTAAGTGTGTGAGCATGCCCAGTGCACCTTGTGTCGGTTATGTGCCTCTGTGTATGGGCATGGCCATTGTAACCCTGTATAGTGATAGTAGTCGTCCATTCCACAGATGGGCATACTCCAGTTCAGGATGGATTCCTACTTTAAACACACAGGTTCACAGGTATGTACATCTTAACTGTTAGCATCCCTATTGAGGTCTGCATTCCTGGAAGGTCATAATGACCGCCTTGAAATGTGTAGTCTCTGTAGCGCAACTCATAACTATGTAGTACTGTAATAGTGATCTGTAGATAGGCAGGTGTTCTGATCCCGCCACTGGCGTGCGTGTGTGTGTGTGTGTGTGTGTGTGTGTGTGTGTGTGTGTGTGTGTGTGCATGTCTCCATCTGCCTGAGGACAGAACAATGCTTTTAGACTACTCACACTCCATACAATTCCTATACACAACTTTGGCAAGGCTGATGATGTCACCCACCTAGAAATACACCTCTGGGAGTGCTGTGACCCAGTAATCTCGGTAGCGTGTTCTGTAACTGCATAATGCTGTAGTGTGATAAAGTAGTTAGTTCGGTTTTATATTCCCAAATTTGCTGTGTGTGTGAGTGTGTGTGTGTGTGTGTGTGTGTGTGTGTGTGTGTGTGTGTGTGTGTGTGTGTGTGACAAGTACAATGCTTTGTAGAGTATGCACTCTCTGTACAAATCACATGACCACCTTTGTCAATCTTGCTGATGTCACCCACCTGGGAATACACCTCTAGGAGTGCTGTAACCCAGTATTCGCCATAGCACGTGCAGTAAATGCTTAGTGCTGCAGTATGATACGGTAGGTAGGGGTTCGAATCCAGGACATGGCAAGTATGTGTCTGGCTGTCAGACCCTGTGTGGAGGTGGCTGTGAGTGTCTAACCATTGGACATGTTGGGGAGCAGATTTTGTAGTTTTCCTATATGGTGTCCATCTTATGACACAATGGCCACCTCATTAGGAGTACAGATGTCAGTTAGCCACGGGACTGTGTTGGCAAGCCATACCCCTACATCTGGCAAAAGGCCCGGTGAACAAAGTATGCAACCCTACTAGTACCCCATATATTTCCTGAACCCATGTGTCATACACAAACACACTTACCTAGGATATCCCACTATGTTGCTAGTACCATGCACATTGATGACAGATAGTAGGCATGATGTGATTGCAGTGGGCTGCAGAGGACATGGCACCCTGTACAGCAGTACAATAGGCACATAATTGCAGACAATGTGCCTTAACTATGTTCCCCATTGGATGCCTGCAACATATGTGGTGCCATCAAATGTGATCCACAGAGGCCATACAATGCCATACACATGTGCCCTGTATGGACCGATGCCACTGACACCAGGGAATACCTGCATCATGCTATCATTGCAGGTGCAGGGTCGACCTGTTGACTATAAGCAGGTTTCTCCACACCAGGCCATTATTGGCATATCAGACTGCGGTGGTGGTGCTGCAGTAGCATTGTCACCTCACAGTTAGACGTTGCCCATTCGATTCTCAGTTAGAGTGTCTTCTGTGTGGCGACGTGCGTGGCGCATTCTCCGTTAAAGGTGTTGCGGTTAGGCCTGGCAGCCAGCCGTAAAACTCTATGTGTGTTCCTTCCCGTTAAAAAGGTTATGCGTTAGGCCTGGCAAGCCAGCACGTAAAACTCTACTGCCAATCATTAGCAGACCGGAGTTTCACTGTGGCAACCCCTAACCGGGAAAAGCCGAAAGACACAAACGCAAACAAGGCCAGTATTGGCATATCAGAGGATAACAGTCTGTGTACACAACATGTGCCTGCCAAACCAGGTACACCTGCACATGTCACTGTACAGTATTGTGGGACATGCACATCTCAGGCAATGTCCATGTCAAGGACTATGAAACACAGACATGGCATGTATTGCAAAGCTATGGCCGTACACAATGGTAACAAGGATGTCAGGGCAGTTCATGCAGAACCCATCTGTGTGGGACACTGCAGACACTACACCCCTGTACCACACTGTACACCATTGTCGGGTTGTGCGATGCCAAGGATTACCCCTCACCCAGCCTTGTACAGCCATCTTGCACAACCAACCACTACACACCCTTGAAGCAATGCATACATGAATGTCAGTACTGGCGCCTTGTGTCTGCGTGTAGGTTATGATGCTCCCAACCACAGTCACTCCCAGTATAACCTTCATTGTCATACCAAGAGATGTCAAAGATGTTCACATGCCCTAGCCCATAGAACCTCCAGATGTCACCTGTGGTGCATGTAGTCCTGTGCATTACTGCAGTGTGGCAAACTAAGTCATTAGGGAGTGTATTTGTGGCCCTAGCAAAGAGTGTCAATGCAAGTCCAGTAGAGAGTGTGGTTGTAGTGACAATGGCATCCGTTCACGTGGACAGCCATGTGTGCTACATCTAATGTCTGTCATCAACACATATATATGTTCTTACAGCACAGCAATATGTCGGCTTTGTGGCACATGTAGTAACTGCATGCACATGTAATAGTAATGACTAGTCAGTCAGGGGTTTGACCCCTGTACTGGTAGGCATGTGACAGATGATGCTTAGGTTTTAGTCTCCAAGCCATTCTCTGATGTACTTTGTCTGTCCCTCCCACACACTCTCTGGTGGATGTGGAGGTGTACACCTGCTCAGCAGCAGCATGTGTATTGTAAGTGATGGACATGATCAGGTGATGGCCTCTGCACCTATTGCAGTCCTCCTCTAGCTGATTGCATGTGGAACAGCTGTGATGATGTTCCCATAGCCATTCGCATGATAAACACAGTACATTATCTAGGAACATCATGTTGGTGTTTGGCCATGACAGTTGCTGTGAGTGGTATCTGGATGTGGTGTTTTGAAATGGCATCACAGATGATATCTGGATGTTCCTCAAACATCATATACAGTGGGAAATAGCCTAAAGACAGGAGGGTGATGTGCCAGACATGACTACAGCATGTAAGTGTAGCTATGCTTCATTGAGACTACTGCCTGTTTAACATGTTGTGTGTGGTAATGGCTATTCTGCATGTTTTAAAACAGACATGACAGTGCTCTGTTCATGAGGGACCCCCATCTGTAGGGCCATCTGTGGACTGGTCAGTGTATGGAACCATTTGTTTCCTGTGTTACACACTGAACACACATCTGTGCACAGCAGGAGCATAGTGTGAGGATTGCAGACAGTACATGGTGATATGGATGTGTTACTGCCATTGCATCCCTGACTGGACATATGCCACATGAAACAGTGGTATGACAGACACTGTCTGGGGTTCCCAATGACAAGCCAATAACGGGCAACTGTTCATAGCTGCAGTCACACGTCTTCTACACATTGTACAGATGTCATGCAGTATATATGCATGTGTTGTGCTCCCTCTGCAAATGTATACCATCTGTTGTGTTGGGTTGATGGTCATATCTATGCATACTGTTGTAAGTAATCCTGAATGCTGTTGTCTATTATTAAGCCATATCTGTGTTTAAACTGCAACACCATAGGCTGTATGGGTTTGGAGGTCTCAGCAGAACCTCCTGTCCTACTTCAGCTGACCATGGCACCGGGCATCAGCACATCTGGGGCCCAGCCTTGGACCTCAACCTCTGTTGGCTCTGCACCACCTTCTGGTGGTACCACCACTGAGGATGGGGCATATCCCCCCTGGGAGCAGGGCCAGACAGGAACATTTCTGCTGTTGTGCGGTCCTGGACGTGGTGCGTTGGTGGCTCATTATGGGGTTGTTAAGCCAGATATGCAAGCTCAAGGGCAGAGTGTCACATTTACAAGGTGAGGCTGCCCCTCCTGGACAGCCCCCAGCACTGCCTCCTTTGCAGCTGTTTTGGTGCAGTGGCAGCTGCCCATGGCTGGGGACCTCAGTCCCACTGTTCCCATGGGCTTGTGAATGCTGAACACCCATCCCCATCTGAGGTGTATCCCCCCACATGTGTCATATACCGACCCTGTATGCTGTGTTGTCTGTGATCCTACCCTACCTATCCTCCACGGGCATACCTACTCTCCTTCCCCCACATCCCACTCTCACCCTACGGAAACATAAGGCCAATCGGTTCCTAGGACAACATTTGCCCCATACATAGCTGTCCATTTCACACATGTGCCCACTGGACACATGTAACCCTTGTAATATGCATCACAACATATTCCTGTTATACTCACCCCTGTCCCTCAGGCGCACGATCCTAGTATGCACATCACTCCTAAATTGTCCAGGTACACATGATGCGGATGACCCCATTGTACACACAACACTACTAGTCCCTCTATGATTACCCCATTTACCTTTATCATGATGATGTTGCACACAGCACCTTGCAAGAGTAATGTTCTCACATAATGATTGGACAGGTACTATTGTGTTATTGTACATTACATGCACAGAGTGATGTATACGGTCAATGTACAACTGTTTGTGTATGTGAATGACACATGTCTGTCTTAGGGAGTCTTGATATTACATAGGACAACACCCCTACATAATACAGGCATCGCTGGTGTTTCCCT